>NW_028317991.1:8172500-8285000 GCF_062004578.1 Staurois parvus | reverse complement strand
TGTATTGACTTTGATGTCACTTTGGATGGGTGCGACTTTGATGTGACTTTTTGCTAATAGGAAAAGTATGACAGTTCTGTTCATGTAGTGCAACTTTGATGCAACACTGTGGCAATCAAGAAGCATCAAAGTCGCACCCTCCCAAAGTTGCATCTAAGTTGCACCCGTCCAAAGTTGCACTCAACCAAAGTCGTGTCAAATTCACACACATCCAAAGTCGTAGCTAAATCGCACCCTCCCAAAGTTGCATCTAAGTTGCACCCATCCAAAGTTGCACTCAACCAAAGTCGTGTCAAATTCACACACATCCAAAGTCGCAATTAAGTCGCACCCTCCCAAAGTCGCATCTAAGTTACACCCATCCAAAGTTGCACTCAACCAAAGTCGTGTCAAATTCACACACATCCAAAGTCGCAACTAAGTCGCACCCTCCCAAAGTCGCATCTAAGTTACACCCATCCAAAGTTGCACTCAACCAAAGTCGTGTCAAATTCACACGCATCTAAAGTCGCAGCTAAATCGCACCCTCCCAAAGTTGCAACTAAGTCTCACCCTCTCAAAGTCCCAGCTAGGTTGTACCCTCCCAAAGTCACGTAAAAGTCCAATAAAAGCGGCATCAAAGTCAGTAGTTTTCTATTGGCTATAAATCTCCACAAAATGCATCAAAAACAAGTTTTTAAAAACGCACCGCAAAAAGTGCCAGAAAAACACATCAATCGCATCGTGCAGAGGTGTGAACCTAGCCCTAGTGCCCTTTTTGGTACAATTGCTACAGTTCTACCAAGACGTATTTTGTGCTTCATACAGCCTTTTGTAATATAATATCCAGTAAATTTCCAGTAATTGTCCTGTATGTCATCTGTAGGTCAGGTCATGTAAGTGTTTATGTATTTTCTGCTATACATATATCTCCCTCCAGCATGTTGAATGACTTTGTAACCCGGACTCCAAACCTAGAAAACAAGAAGGACCAAAAGGATTTGCAGGTAAGCCATATAAGAATCTTGATGCCTGCTGTGCTGATGACGCCTGCCTGGACAAAGCACTATTTCACTCCAAGCTCCATTATGTACAGTCCTGAAATGTCACCCAGTTCTGAGAACTCATCATGACACTGTTGGCACCATGCACTCCAAATTGACACCATTCAGTGCAGTCCTGCCTGTCTTTCTCCCATGTGTCCATCTTTTCCCTGATATGTCACAACAAATTATTATTATACAGGATTTATATAGCACCAACAGTTTGCGCAGCGCTTTACAATATAAAGGGAGACAGTACAATTACAATACATTTCAGTACAGAAGGAATAGGAGGGCCCTGCTCATGGAGCTTACAATCTAAAGAAAGGGGGAGGTGATACAAAAGGTCATGGCTGCAGGGGATGATCTGATGGAGGTGTCTCAACTACAGTTCTTAGGTGGAGGTGGGGTAGGCTTCCCTGAATAAGTGAGTTTTCAAAGATCGCCTAAAGGCAGACAGGGTGGGGGCTGACGAGACATACTGTGGTAGGGAGTTCCAAAGGATGGGAGAGGTCCTAGAGAAGTCCTGGAGGCGAGCGTGGGAGGATGTGACGAGGGAGCTACAGAGCAAGATTTCTTGGGAGGAGCGACGTGGGGCGATTTGGACGATATCTGCGGATGAGTTTGGTGATGTAGTTAGGGGCAGTGTTGTGGATGGCTTTGTATGTTGTGGTTAGTATTTTACATTTTATACGTTGGGTTAGTGGAAGCCAGTGATTGGCAGAGAGGGGCAGCAGTCACTGATCGGTTGGCAAGGTGTATGAGTCTAGCAGTAGCAGCCATAATAGACTGAAGGGGGGGATAGCCTGTGTAACGGTAGACCAGTGAGGAGGGAGTTGCAGTAATCAAGGCGGGATATAACCAAGGCGTGGATAAGTTGTTTTGTGGTGTTCTTTAGTCAGGAAGGGGCGGATTTTGGAAATGTTGCAGAGGTTGAGGTGGCAGGATTTAGCAACTGATTGGATGTGGGGCCCAAAGGAGAGATCAGAGTCTAGGATTACACCTAGCACCCTGGCATGTGCAGAGGGACCAATGGTTTTGCTGTTGATCTAAATGGTAATGTCATATATCTGCCACCAGATATTAAAGATAAACCATGTGGGTTTTTACAGGAGGTGACACAGAAGATCCTGGAGTCGGTGGGAAACGTGGCGGGCTCCTCCTTAGAACAGACCAGCTGGTTGAGCAGAAACCTGGAGGTGAAGGCCCAGCCACAGGTGTCTCTGGATGATGGGGATGCTGATGAAGAGCAGTACGGTAAGATGGCTGTAAAATTATGAACTTTTAAGCCTTTTTTGTTGATCCTCTGTCCACGGGCTTTTGTTCAGGTCAGATGGGATTTGAATTCCCATATAAGTCTATGGGATGCAAAACCCTCTTGAAGCAGGTAAGAAGGAGGTTAACTTTAAATACACTCTCCTGCACTCGAATGTGGTGCTGAGAGTCTAAAGCTGGGCATACATTATACAATTCAATTTCCTTTAGGTTTAAACCAAAAGGGTGTTTCTGGTGCCGCTCGAGGCTGACAGCAAATAGTAATCACCCTGTCGGCAGAGAGAAGAGGGAGCAACGTCCCAAGTAATTCCAGAGACTTGACAATGTGTATGAAGATGGACGCTGCTCAGACCGATCCCCAGGAGTCAGAGAGGAACAGTGTGTAGTGAATGGCCTCAACCATCATCCTGACCACGCCTGCTGATGCATTTTGCACCACCCATAGGGGGATTTGTCACAGAGCGGCATCTGTCTTCACACACATTGTAAAGTTCCTTTAGATTTACCTTCAATTATGTAGTGCAAGGGCCAGCCTGATTGCATACAAATTGAAAGTGTTTAGGTTTGACCTCCTATTATATGGGTTTGGTAAATCTAAAGGAAAATTGTACAATGTATGGCCAGTTTAACAGGCTTCCCAATCCTCCCGCTTATGGCTGTGGCACTAGCAGGCCTTGCTGACCTCCCAGATCTACGGGTATCCCTTCGTACGCAGCATTATAAAACAAATGAACAGAGGGCACACCAGCCTAGCGCATTACCATAATATGCCATTTATTGATATATAGAAAAGCAAATATCCTCACAAGCAGATTGAACCAACATAGCAAAAAAACAAGACGCAACTGTCTCCAGATCAGCAATGCATAACCCATGACACAGGGAGACTCCTTTTCATACAACATGGCTTACATGTTACGAGGGGCAGCCCCTTTTCTTCAGAGCCCATTTAAGAAAAAACTTTTTTAGCCCACTCAAAATACTTATGAATATAACAATGTAAATGAAGGAACTTGTGGAATGTAAACAAAAATTAAGTTCATCAGAAAAAAACAGTTCATGTCCATATGTTAATTAAATCCCAAATCCTTAGCCCAGGCATTGGAATCATCAAGAGTAATAAAACACCTCTTGCTGCCTTTGGTGCTGCTCCTCACAAGATTGGGGTAATCTACAAATGACTACAAGCAAACAAACAAGAAGAGCGCACACTAAGTGCAGTAGAGTTAAAAGCGTTAATGTTCAAATCAAATGCAAATTGGCCACTCACAAAATTAAAATAGAAAAGGCATGTGCTCAACACTCCCAGCATGGACGCCTCTCTGTGTTCACACTTCTAGCCTGCGATATCAGTGCTGGTAAATGGAGGAATAGCTGCAGCCGGAGGACAGACCCTAGCCTAGCGCATTATCATAATACACTGTTTATTGATATATAAAAGAAAATAATATACTCACAAACAGATTGAGTCAACAGGCATGTAAAAAAACACAAGACGCAACTGTCTGCACACAGAGACACCTTATTCAAGAAATATGGCTTACACGTTTCGAGGGGCAGCCCCTCTTCTTCAGAGCCCAGGCTTCTTCTGAAGGAGAGAGTTTTGCCCCTCCAAATGTGTAAGCCATATTGGACAAAAAGTGGCCTCCCTGCATCACAGGTCATGCGTTGTTGATCTGGAGACAGGTGTGTCTTGGTTCTTTGATATGCCTGTTGACTCAATCTGTTTGTGAGTATAATATTTTAGTAATGCACTAGGCTGGTGCTCCCTCTGTTCATCTGTTTTATAGTGCAGAAGGAGATTAACTACAAGTCAAATGCATCTGTCAAAAAATTCTGAATGATCTCATAAGCATCTCAAACTGATATGATCAAAACAAGAACAATTGTCAAAATGCAGGGGTGTGAATGTACCCCAATCAAATTATATTATAGCAAAATGTTATCAGTTGTGATGTTTTCATGAAAGTGTTTTACGGTTAAAAATAAGTAATAGCTTTGCTAATATTTCAGGCTTGACTTAGCTCATATACTACATCTAGTAGTGGACTTCTAATGTTAATATACAGTTGCTTTTTTTGATTTTCTGCTTGAATTATTCCAAAAACGGGATCTAATCTTCCTCTAAAAAAAAAAAAAAACAGACAACATTGTCATATCTTGATTTCTAAAGAGTCACAAACTTGGGCTTATGTGCCATAAAAGACCAGGAAATGAGAGACCTATTAAGGATGGCTTGGTTTAGGTCTTCTCCTTCCTGTTATGTCTGTCTAGGTTGAACTGTAATTCTTTTCTCCGCACAGAGGAAAATGCCGCAGCGCAGTCATCCATGGTCTCTGCCTCCGCGCCATCTGTGTACAGTGTGCACGCTCTCTCCATGCTTGCAGAGGTGAGCTTTATTTTCTCTCAGCACTGTCTTAAAGTGGTTCTTTAGTCTGTAAAAGATTAAAAGTTGGCAGCCACAAATACTGTAGCTGCTGTCCAGGGATCCAGCGCTGTCCTAACCTGGACCAATTGTTTGTCGGTCTTTGGGACCCTGGCCCTGGCATGTTTAGGGTTTGAAGCCAGCTATGACTTCTTCTGGCTTCCCACTGTGCATGTACAAGCTGCGCTGTGTGAATGGTCCTGCAGCCTGCTGGGACCTGAGACATGTCCCAAAAGGCTGTGGGTGGGGAAAGGGGGGTTTGGGTAATAAACTTCCAGTGAAATCACCTAGGCGATTCAACCAGAAGAGGGATGGGTACCTACCAAAGCTAGGTACCCACTCCCCCAAAAAGAAAAAAATTCCAAAAGAAGGGGGGCATAAGGTGGAACTTCCCTTTAGGATGAAGTTCCGCATTAATGCAGAGTTATTGGTAAATCCAGTACATAGTATGGTTACGGTTATGGTCATTTAAGAAAGCAGTCTAAGGTTAGGTTCACACCTGTGTGGCCATGTTGGGCCACAATTTGCGCGAACATGAGAGCCCATTCATTTGAATAGACTGCTGTGCCCCAGGACACACAAGAAATAATTCCCTGCAGTATTTCTGAAATCACAGCCCGCACGGGAACCAAGGTTTCCAGTGCTGGCAGCGTGCCATAAGGATTATTGGCACCCGCCTGCGAGTCCCGCATTTCTCTGTGTGGGTGGTTTCAGCTGCCGGTATTTGTGCGGGTCTCGCAGCGTCACCACTGATGTGAACCGAGCCTTAGAAAATGTGTGATTTTCCGTATTTTGTGACATTTTGTTTAGTATTGCTATGTTTGCAGAACATCAACAACAGTAGAAAGATCATTCCATTTGAAATGGAATTTTAGCAATTTTCTGTTTCTGTGAACAATCTTATCTCATGTATATATTTCCTTTACCATAGGAAACAAACAATCGTGCACATGTGTGTAGATGTGACATTTAATTGGTTTGGTAGCATAATCTTAAAATAATCTGATATTGTCACATTTGTTTTTATTAATCCGTTATTTAAGTTTTTCAAAAATCAGTGAGAAAGTCAGAGCAGAGCAAGGAAAAAGCAACAAGCCAATGTCGTTGGTGTACATAGTAAAAAAATAGTGAAAAAAATGAACAGTATAACAAAAATACTGGATAGTATTTCTGAAAGCCGTCAACGTGAGGGGGCCTCCCTGGCAATTGCAGTAGCTATCCATAGAAAGTGACTACAGAGGGTCTTGAGCATACACAGCGCAGCCTTTAACGCCAGTGATCCTATGGGGTTATATCATACCATGGGAAAAAAGGAAAAAATAAAGATATTGTACATTTTGGCATATTACGGGACACAGACCTTAAAGAAAAACACAAAAAAAGTGTTATCTTTTTCCCGCTCTGACCAAAACTAAAATGAAAAATAGCTGGAGTTGAGTTCAACCCCTGGTTCACATCTATGCGGCCACGAGAGCCCATTCATTTGAATGGACTCCCATGCCCATGACACACAGGGAAAGCGCAGCCTGCACGGGAACTAAGGTTCCCAGTACGGTTGCGTTTTCCACTGCGGGCGGCATGCCATTAGAACTAATGGCACCTGCCCAGGGGTCCGCAGTTCTCTGTGTGGGTGGTGCAGTTGCATGGATTTTCGTGCAGATCTGCAGCGGCACCACCCGCACAGATGTGAAGCTAGGGTTAAAGAGCCCCTATAAGGTCTGTAAACAAATCAAAAAAAGTGTACTCACCTGTTGGTGGCCTGTGTGTCCTATATGTGCTTTGTTCTAGCCCTGCAGTCTCCGTCAGTCTTTTTTAGAAGGGTTGAAAGCCCGTGTTCCTGGCTGCACTCTGTCTCCATCCTCTGACTCCTACATCACTGCTGTGTGCTGTCAGGTCAGAGGAAGGGACCATAGCGCACAGCTGCGGACACAGACATGCTGGTTGTGTGCAGTGCTGAAAAGGATGAAAGAGGATGCAGCACTGGAATAGAGGGGGAGGTAGGAGACACAGGCCTATGGAAAGGTGAGTATAACACCTCTTCTACCTCAGAGAACTGATATTATGGATCGTTTAGAAACCTGACAGGGCCTCTTTATGTTCTGTTTGACCATGAAATCAGCCAGAAGTGTGGTAAGTATTCTTTGTAGGTGGCCTGTGTTCTGAAAGCAGTACTGACACGATATGAGAATACAGGTGTAGATAATGGGACAAGCCTTCGTATTTACACTTCATAAGTATATTACATCTGAGTGTAAATGGGTACTTGGCACAGTTTGTAAGTTTCAGTCTAGATAACAATCAAACATCTATGCCTAATATTTGGATGAATGTCCTTGGCAGTTTCAATTCATATCTGCAGCCGAAAAGTATTTTAAGGACGTAATAATTTACAAATGAGGTTTACGGAAAGACACGTGCTAAAACATAATCCTCATTAATCCTGATAAACTGAATACAAACTAATTTTCTTTCTCATCCATTGAGGGACACTGGAAATCTTTCCTTTCCGGGTTATACTGCCTACAGGAAAATTAGACACTGGATGCACCTCCTACTACCAGCTGTTTTTTTCTAATGCTCTGCTATTTAAAGAGAAGTATGTTTTTGTTTTTTGCATTTTTTTGACACCTAATTGATTCAGTTCATAAAACAGATTTTAATATTACACAACGATAACCGGAGTAAATACAAAATGCAATTTTTAAATGATTTCATTTATTAAGGGAAAAAACTGTCCAAACCTTCCTGGCTCTATGTGAAAAAGTAATTGCCCCCTAAACCTAATAACTGGCTCTGCCACCCTTGGGGGGAAACAACTGCAATCAGGCATTTGCGATAACTGACAATGAGTCTTTCACATCGCCGTGGAGGAATCTTGGCCTGCTCTCCTTTGCAGAATTGTTTTAATTCAGCTACATTGGAGGGTTTTTGAGCATGAACAGCCTGTTTAAGGTCATGCCACAGCATTTCAATTAGATTTAAGTCCAGACTTTGACTAGGCCACTCCAAAACCTTAATTTTGTTTTTATGAGACATTCCGAGGTGGACTTACTGGTGTGTTTCGGATCATTGTCTTGCTATGCAGTGCGCTTGAGCTTGAGGTCAAGTACTGATGGCAAGATATTTTTGGCAGAATAGAATAGAGTAGAATTCATGGTTCCATCAATTGCGGCAAGTCATCCAGATCCTGAAGCTGCAAAGCAGCCCCAGACCATCACACTACCACCATGTTTGACTGTAGATATGATGTTCTTCTTATTAAATGCCGTGTTAGTTTTATGCCAAATGTAGTGACACGCACACCTTCCAAAAAGTTCAACTTTTGTCTCCACAGAATATTTTCCCAAAAGTCTTGGGGATAATCAAGATGTTTTTTGGCAAATGTGAGACCAGCCTTTTGGGTTGATTTACTAAAACTGGAAGGTGCAAAATCTAGTGCAGCTCTGCATAGAAACCAATCAGCTTCCAGGTTTTATTACCAAAGCTTAATTGAACAAACTGAAGTTAGAAGCTGACTGGCTACCATGCACAGCTGCACCAGATTTTGCACTTTCCAGTTTTAGTCAACCCCCTTTGTGTTCTTTTTGGTCAGCAGTGGTTTTCGCCTTGAAACTCTCCCACAGATGCCATCTTTGCCCAGTCTCTTTCTTATTGTTGAATCGTCAACACTGACCTTAACTGCAGTTCTTAGTTGTTTGCTGGAGTCCCAAAGCCATAGAAATGGCTTTATATATAGAATGTGCAGCGCTAAAATAAGTGAATGATATTACAGTGAAAATAAAGTGCAACGTCAATCTGATATATAGCAAAGAAAAAAATTGATTTATTTTAGCGGAACAGTCAAGTGCAGCATATAAAAATCAAATATAAAAAATGTTCAATAAATCATTCAATAAATGTGAAACAGTAAAGTGCAGCATAAAAGAGAGACTGTATAAAGTCCATGAAATATCAGTGGAGTAAGAGCTATAAATTGTCCATAAGGATAGAAGTACCGCAATCACGGTGAAACATTGTTCCAAAAAGTTAATTCTGTGCTTCACCCGACAAATATACCCCAGTTAATTTTGTGCTTTACCCAACAAATATGCTCCAGTGATCCAGAATCAATAGTGTGATAAACACCACCACCACATATAAGGATAGCAGCTCACCTGGACACCAGGACCTATATAATTAAACGCAGGTCACAAGTGCTTAGTTGTAATTCCATAAGTAGACACTAGATGGCAGCAACTGGTCACACTGTATATCTCCTCCATCAGTAGAATAACCTCCACTCCAAAAATGTCACCTCCACTTCCTCTCCTCCACTCTGGGACCCCCAGGGAACGAAAAACAAATGGCCTCCAATACTGTTTATTGAATTAAAAGACAAATGCCAATAAAAACATTAACATATACACTGATTGTAAAAGCGCAATTCCGGTTCCATGGCTCCATGCTGGAAATGATGTCGCTAAGCTTCCTTGACAAAGCCACGTGGGTTGGTGGCGTGGGGCGGAGGTAAGTGACGTCATTTCCGGCACAGAGCCGCGGACTGAAAGTCTGATCCTCGTGAATTGAAGCCAGTCATGGCTCACAGTGTATTGTGAGAGCCATGACTGGCCAAAGCAACGTACCTGACCACAGGTTAGGGTGCAATGCTTTGGCCAATCACAGCACAATGTACTGTGAGAGCCATGATTGGCTGCTTACACTTTTAATAATATTAAAAAAGAAAAGCAAATTAAATAAAACAAAAAAATACATAAAAAAAAAAAAGAAACAACTTGGGTCCCAACAACCTCCCCCAATCTATACCAGGCCCCTTGGGTCTGATAGGAAGGTTGGGAGGGGCCACAGAATAAAAAAACTTTTTTAAATGTGCGGAGTTCCCTGTAAAAGCCATACAAGGCCCTTTAGGTGTGGTAGGACTTTAAAGGGGGAACCCCACCTCCTAAAAATTGGGGGAGAAAAGTCCGTGGGGTTCCTCCTAAAAGCAATACCAGGCCTTTGAAGGGGAACGCCATCCCAAAAATTGAAAAGAAAAAAAAAAAAGTGGGATTCCCCCTAAATTCCTACTAGACTCTTGATATGAGTGCAGACCTGGCAGGGCAAGAAAATGGGGGGGGGGGGGCAATTGTGCACCCCCTTCCTTCGGCTTACCAGGCCATGTGCCCTCGGCATTGGGACGGTGTTCCCATGCCAATGGGGACTAGGGCCTTTTCCCCGCAACCCCAACCCGGTGGTTGTGGGGATCTGTGGGCAGGAGGGCTCATTAGTATCAGGGTAACCCTTTAAATATGGGGGCACCCTGATGCTGCCCCCCCTTGTGAATGAGTAAGGGATACCCCTACCCATTCACTAAAGGGTTACATTTTGAAAATATAAAGTCACCAGGCTTTTAAATAATTCCTTTAATTGAACAAAAAACAAAACAGTTTTTGACAAGTCTAATGAAAAGAAAAAAAAATGGTTTCATTGATGTAATCCATCGACAATCATGGCGTCCAGCATTATCCTGACTAGCCAACTAAGAGAAATCTGTCATACTGCGACCCGTCCGCACCCGCCGAGCGTTAGTCGCAGTATGACAGATCTGATAGTTACCGGTCACATGTACACAATTGGGTGGAGTCAGTGGTGACATATAAACCTTCAAAATGGGCACTTTTGAATTTACAAGTTTGAGTCCCATAGACTTGCATTGAGTTTGAAGTTTGCGCTCGAGCATTCTTTAGATTCGACTGTTTGACAGAAAACCAAACACGGGGGTGTTCGGCACCATCGTTATTAGAGACATTCCTTTTTCTGCTCTCACCTACAATATGGCATTCCTTGTAGCCATCACCTCTGGGATTAGTGTCTGAGCTGAGCTTATCCTGCAAAAAACCTTTTCTGGTTTTACATAGTAACAAGGTTGTGTTCAGGCCCTCAGGTAGTTTCTGCCTTTCACCTCCACTTATCATTCTTCCATTTCTCTTTCTAATTCCATTTCACAAAAAGGAAAATGTTTTACCATTGTCTGCATATGGCCGTGGTTGTGAGAGTCCATTTTCCAGCACTGCTTCTTTCAGAAAGACTGATTCCCTTTTTGTCATCTCGGAGGGTCTCCATAAGGGTGCAGCAACTTCTCATTCCATCATCTCTAGGTGGCAAAGACAGACCATCATTCAAGCATATGGTCTTACATCTTGGTTCCACCCTTTCCTATCAAGGCACACTCTACTAGATCTGTGAGTGCTTCTTGGGCTTTTCAGCATCAAGGAACTATTTTCCAAATTTGGTGCCACCTGATCTTCTGGTAATGCATTCAATATCTGCCAGGTGGGTGTTGGTGACTTACCTGGTGCCAGTTTCAGGCATAAAGTCTTCAAGGCAGCTCTTTGAACTACAGGCAATACCCAGTTTTCTGTTGTTTTCCTATGCCTGTTTGCTGTGTTGGCGACTCCTTGGTTGGACTGCTTTTGAGCATCCCAGGGTGAAGGACTTCCTGTATCTCACCCCTCTGTGTTTATGATCATGCTCTTGGTACTGCTTTGCTACATAACTGAGGCATGCTGGTAGTAGGAGGAGTTATCCTGGGCTGGCCTACAGGTTTTTTTGTTTGCCAGTGTCCAGTCCTCCTGTAGGCAGCTGTATGACCCAAAAATGTAAAGCAGTATTAAATCTGAAACCAAAAATGTGGTGGCTGCATTAGTTTTCTTTTTTAGGCTTTTTTCCTGCCTCTGTTTTCACCTGGTGATCTAGCCAGTAACACACCTCCTGTAGTAGAGTGCCTCCATTCTGGATTAAGGAACACAAGGGGCAGATTTGGACAGCACCAATGTCAGTCTGGGAGGAAGAAGTATCAGATGGACTAGCAGATTTTGTAAATACAATACAAATTTCTAAATTAACAAATTAAAGCCAAACTCCAGCTAACACTTTATAAGCAGGTACAGCAATTATTTATTCCTTTTTGGATAAAGGTTTTACATAAATAAAAGCTGATCATTTTAAGCACCCCTGCCAATGTTGAATGGTTTGTCTCAACCCTGTAACTGCAGGAGAGCTTGTTTTTTGTAAAAACAGACTTACTGGCTGGATCACCAGATGAAATTAAAAGAAAGAAAGCCTAAAAAAGAAAATTAATTTTCACATCTAAGAATTGGTAGCGGCAATATAATAAATGTTTGGGTTTAATAGCACTGTGCTCAAATAGACTTCAAGAAAAATGATTTTATGGTGAGTACAAACATCCTATTATTTGATATCTCAAAATAATAGCAAACTGAGTTTGAAGTGTCTGAAAAGTGTCATTGACAAACAAACATGGGGAAGGATTAGCTCTTCTCTGCATGATATATAAAGGCAAATTGTCCTCTAAGAGGTCTCACTCAGGCATTTGTTTCTGTGAAGGTCCTGGCCACACTGCTGGACATGGTTTACCGAAGTGATGAGAAGGAGAAAGCTGTTCCGCTAATATCCCGCCTCCTGTACTACGTCTTTCCCTATTTACGAAATCATAGGTAACCTCGGACACTTTTGAACTTTCTGTATTTACAAATGTTTTGTTCTTTTGCAATGCAACTAAACTTCTTGTAACATTTTAAAGTAAACCGGCAATGGAGGTTATAACAAAAAAATAGTAGTAGAGCAAGGACCATTCGATAAAACAGCATGCCTTTATTATGACACCCTGCTTCAAGACCTCAACGTTCTGGTGGTATCACGGGCCTTTTGAAAGTTTCTGAAAAGTACACAGGTGTAGGCATGCCCATCCCACTCCTGCACTGAGCACATGTATTATGGGTGGGTGTAACAAATGGCAGATTCCGGCCACTGCCACAGATATGTGACCACAGTGGTGTCACTATCCCGCCGCTGTCACCAGTGTGTAACAATGACACTCAGCCTCACCTGAGATTCTGCAGCTCACAGGGCAACAATCGAAGTGCCAGCAGATTGGAGTGTCTGGTTAGCCCTTTATACTCACAGATCTCTGCCACTTCATGTTCAGTGAAAATACGCACCGCTCACAGCAACTACTTTAACAAGTGTGAGCATTATGAAATGTCTGCAATGCACGCTGTCACACAGAAAAGTATTTCCAAAATGTGTGAAGAAAAACGAAACCAGCGCTGAAATCTTCAGGCTGAATGGGGGTACTGTATCTGTCATTCTCTGAGGTGCAGCCCTTGAAAGATCGGGAAATCTTGGTAGTGATAAAGGAAAAGCAAAGAAAGGGCGCACTTTCTTGAGATAATATCCAGGATAAAGATGGGATTGGACCCAGAGCTGTGTTTAGTACAGAGCTATCAGTGAACAAATACAAGGATTCGGGTATATGGTACTATCTGAATGCGGCAAAGGGTGTAATACCTAAGTTTTGGCATAGGTCAGAGGTGCCGAGAGAAGAGGATTGGGTGGAAAGGGTAAATCAGATGTGTGGGATGGAGAAGCTATATCATATGCAAGAAGACAAGATGGGGTTATATTATGGGAGATGGGGAAAATGGGAAGATTTTGTGTCTAAGGTGAAATATATGAAGTAGTAGAGCGGGATGTATGAGAGTATATCTTACTTAGGAAAAGATGGAATGGAGAAATGCAGAGTGGGTGGGGGATGGGTTTTTAGGGTGGGCGAGGGTATTAGAGGGGTGGGGGGGGGGGAATATAGGAATAAAGATAGAAATGGCTATAAATTGAAGGTTTTGTATGTTATTTGAGAGTAATGATGGAACGTGTATTTTGTATGGAAAATGAATAAATATTTAAATTAAAAAAAAAAAAAAAAGGGGCGCAGTCTCTTCGTGCATTACCGTGGTAAAAAATGAATTTATTAAAATACATAAAAGTGCATACTCACAAACCAAAGAAGATAAAAACAAAGACAAAGAGCCAGTGGTAACAGTCCTAAATGATGGGAAACCCTTGATGTGGTAAGCTAACGTGTTTCAGGAGATGTCAGACGATCTGCTTGCCCAGCAGGGGATCTGCCCATAGAGCAAGCAGATGACAAGTCCGTGTCTGCTCCACTTATGCAGCGTGGACACAGACACAGCCTGCTGTCCTCTATGGGCTGTTGGATGGAAACGGACCGCCTGTCTGTTTCCTTCCGACTGTCATCCGATCCGCCAGATGGATGGGGAATGGATCCCCATCCGTCTGTTTTTAGCAGATAGGATCGGAATGTATGCAGGCAGGTGTAAACAGACACATGTACGTTTACACCCGCCGCTCCATAGAGAGCAATGGATTCAAGTTTTCAGTGTTCTGTGGCCAGATATCCTTTCTGCTATACTCAATTAGCTATCAAGATCTGGCCCTTACCAGCTGCATTTATTCTAGCTAAGTAATGTTACTTCTAGAATGGTTAAGGCCAATTTTATGAGGCTTTATAGAGGTCCTTTGAAGTTTACAGACTCTGAGAAATGTTTCTTCAATTTAAATGGCTTGGTCTGTTGTGATGGAATTCAAGAGGCCTGCTGGGTTGATTGAGTTCCTACACACAAGACTTTTGATGATTTAAATTGTACAGAACGTGGCAGAATCGCAAATCTCAGGACAACGCCCCACTTACCACTTCGTTTTTGAAGGTCCCAGGCCTCATCATCATTGCGGGGGTGTGACCATTTTCTCTATACTCAAACTTCAAACAGTACTGACAGAACTAAGAAACATACCTACTTAAGCAGTTGTATTCCATAGACACCAAAAAATGTAAACACATCCAAATGGACATTAAGGTAACTACAACAGTCTTTGCGGGCTCTATTTACAGCTGAAGATTCCATTTCCCTGTCGTACCTTATTAATAACACAAAAATAATTTGCGCTAGTAAATATACAATTATACCTGTAAGCAAAAAAAATATATAAATACTATCAAAGTGAGTAATAAAAATAAATATAAAAGTGTCCAAAAAAATAGTCCAAATTGAGATATGTGATACAATTCCGAATAAAAGTGCATAATAAATTTAAGTTGGTTTTTAAATACTGCACCATGAAATTCTTGTCATTTCTTCCGAGTGTCTGGTATTACCCTTTTGGATACGATTAAAGTGATCCCTTGGAGAAGTGGATTTCCTCAGTGGTATTTAATTATAAAGCATTGCCTCAATGAAATTGGTCAGCTGGGTTCTGCAGAATATTACTCCTTGAAGATACATCCATGAATGGTTCATTACTCCGTTTATATCATCGCCCCCAGAGCAACATATGCTTCTGTTTTTTATAGCTCTGGTGAGTTTATTTAGTGCTTGTGGTGGTGGACTGTCACAATTTGGTACACTTTTTATTCGGATTTGTATATCTCAATTTAGACTATTTTTTTGGACACTTATATTTATTTTTATTACTCACTTTAATAGTATTTATATATTTTTTTGCTTACAGGTATAATTGTATATTTATTTACTAGCGCAAATTATTTTTGTGTTGTTTTTACACTGTATTTATTTTATGGTGGATTTTGCAGCTGGTATATCAGTTAATGACCTACATTTTTTCCATAGGCGCCATTATTTTTATTTATTCGTACCTTATTAATGTCTTGTTATTCCAGTGCATATAATGCTCCGAGTTTTCGTGCCGGTGCCCAGCTTCTCAGCAGCCTCAGTGGCTATGCCTATACCAAACGAGCTTGGAAGAAGGAGGTCCTCGATTTGTACATGGACCCAGGATTTTTCCAGATGGACACATCGTGCCTTCAGTAAGAGGATGAAATAGTGTAAATAAGTTAAAGCAGTGCGTTCGAAAGGTTAATATGACCCTGTTATGTCATAAGCAAAATAAAAATAAATGCTCTACAGAAAATAATTGTTTTAATACTTACCTGTCCCATGGCATTTCCTCTTGTCTATTCACGAGATACAACAAGGCAACATAGATCCCATCTGTTCCTCGTCTGGCAAGATTGCCCCTCTTTCAGAAGACCCCCTATGTCACTACTGTGGCTCATAGTGGCATTGGAGCTGTGAGGGAGAGGACCACAAAACAAAGAAGACAAGATCACTTAAAGCCTCAGGCTCATTTTCAGCAGATGCTTGTTTTATTATTTTGCAGCACTTACAGAATGCATAGACATCAGGAAGTGCATTGTTTTCAGCAGCATCTGTTTCTGTCAACGCATTGGGGCATTGGGGGAGATTTACTAAAACTGGAGAGTGCAAAATCTGGTGCAGCTCAGCATAGAAACCAATCAGCTTCCAGGTTTTATTGCCAAAGCTTAACTGAACAAGCTGAAGCTAGAAGCTGATTGGCTACCATACACAGCTGCACCAGATTCTGAGTGATCCGGTTTTAGTAAATCTCCCCAATTGCAGTACAGTGCCTCATATTGCATTTTGTTGGATTTCAGTGCCTTGTACTGCAGTCCATGCATATCACATCTCTGTGCGTTGATCTCCTCACAGAGGAGTTTGTGAATTCATAAAAGTTACAAAACTCTGAGGTAAATTGTATTATTCCCTAAATTTAGATACAGCACAGAAACCTCTTTTAAGGCAAACTAATACAAATGCTGACCGCCACACACTGGGGTTGATTTACTAATGCAGGCCATACATGGTTCGAATTCCGAATGATTTTCGTATGATTTTTGCTCCGTTAGTGGGGCAATGGCATCGGCCGATTTTTGTGGTTCCTCCCCATTTCGTTTATTGGGCATGCTGGAAAATGCATGAAAAACGATTTTCAAAATCATTGGTGGCACCATTGGATTACAGAACAAACGACGTTTCGATTTTTGGACGAAAAATCGTTCGGAATTCGAACCATGTATGGACTGCATTAGACTGGAGAGTGCAAAATCTGATGCAGGTGTGCATGGTAGCCAGTTTCTAACTTCAGCTTGTGCAATTCGTCTCTTAAAACTGGAAGCTGATTGGCTTCTATGCAGAGCCGCACCAGATTGTGCACTCATCGATTTTAGTAAATTAACCCCTCTGTGATGTTTATGGTCACAGACTGTGACACAGCTGGATCAATTCCCTGGTAATACTGGCCTCCCAAATCCCCGTTTGCTGTCATACAAGTAGGCGTATTCAGTACAGCAGTGTTCAGTAACATATAGCAACCAATCTGAATCTAAAATGCTGATTGGAGTGAGGAAGGCGGGGCTTCATAACATTGAATTGGCAGTAATTCAGTTGCCATAGCCATTTAGCCACATTCACCTTTGTCCTCCTCCACGTATTACCAAACATGTACTTGTATTCTGTAACATTCTGGCCTTATCTTTATTGATTCATCTGTATTCTTACTCTTTAGTTGGAAGTCAATCATTGATCACTTTTTGACCCATGAGAAAACTATGTTTAAGGATCTGATGAGTAAGTGCATTCTCATTTTTTACATGTTTTATATTGAAATATCTCTGCAAACACTGCTTAACCACGTCAAGTCCGGACACTTTCACCCCCTTCCTGTCCAGGCCAATTTTCAGCTTTCAGTGCTATCACACTTTGAATGACAATTGCGCGGTCATGCAACACTGTACCCATATTGATTTTTTAGCATTTTTTGAGACAGATAAAACTTTATTTTGATGATATTTATTCACCACTGGGATTTCTATTTTTTTGCTATATAAATGACAAAGTCAAAACATTTTTAAAGTGTTTTTCTTATAAAATTTTGCAAATAAAATAATCTTTCTTCTTAAATCTTGGCCAAAATGTATTCAGTTTTCTTTTTAGTAAAAAAAAAAAAACCCAAATTAGTTTATAATCAAAAATTATAATTTAAAAAAAAAAAGTTTTTACATTTTTATTTTTTTATATTATTTTATTTTTTTTTTTTTGTTTTTTTACATACTGTCACCCTAGCAGTACAGTGTCACCATAGTGACAATGTACTACTTGTGGGGAGTTATGAAGATTTTTTTTCTTTTTTTTTACACAAATTGCTTTTACACCCATTCTTGCAGCCATTGAGAAATACTGTGTGAGCTGTGAATGGTCACAGCTTGTCACATGGTACAAGACTGTTGTGAATAGATTTCACATGTAGTAAGCAATGATGTCAGAAGTGATATCTTGCTTACTACTCTTCATGTGATCACTGAATGGCCAATCGGTGATCACATGATCGGGACCTCAAACAGTCCCTTACAACGATCGGTGTTCCACTGTGCCCGGATCGCGGTCCTGCGTGCTCCCGGGGAGTGCGCACAAGCAGGGGGCAGCGAGGCCGTTTATAAATGGCCACCCGCCCCTGCACTGCTCCCGTCCAGCCGTTTATATACATGGGCCGGACAGGAAGTGGTTAAAGGGAACACCGCTTTTTTAAGTTTGGTATAGAGTGTGAAACATCTAGAACCACTGTTAATTTTTTATTGCTGTCTGTACCCCCTCTGGAGTGATTCACCCTGACTTCTTTTCCTGGTGTTGTCAGAAGAAAGTCAGAAGAAATAAAGGGAAAATCCCAAATTTTGCTGGGGTTTGGGGGAAATTTGATGGGATCATATGTTTGGTAACAGTTGCTGGATTTCCACTTTGCAGAGATCTGTTCACATCTCTTCAGGACAGAAAGTGAAGCCAAAAAAATCTTCCAGGTTTATGTGAATAGATTTGCTAAATTAAAGGCATCTGGATTTGCATTTTCAGAATTTGCTCTGTTAATCTTTTTCCTCTTTGTATTTCATCTATAGCCATGCCAAGCGGTTCACTGAAGCTCTACCCCAGCAGTGAACAGAAGGCCATGTTACTGAAGCGACAGGGCTTTGCCGTTTTCAGCGGGGAGCTGGACCAGTACCATTTGTACCTTCCTCTTATACAAGGTAATTTCCTACTGCCGTCTGATGGCCAGGAGCAAGATGGTGTGACTGCCATGAGCCTGTCTCTATCAATGTTTTTATGTAGATATTATCACCTATTTCTGATGAAGAGTTGATCAGTTTAAACAAAATGTTGCTATTATGTCACATATTTTGTACTTTTGGTTATCCTCAGAACGTTTGACAGAAAATATTCGTGTAGGACAGACGTCTATAATGGCGGCACAGATGTTCCTGTTTTTCCGTGTTTTGTTACTGAGGATTTCACCGCAGCATCTTACCTCGTTGTGGCCGATTATGGTGACTGAATTGGTGAGTATAGACCTGGAACCCATGCTTCCATTTTTCTTGTTTTTGGTATAGCAGGATTCATAAAAACCCTTTACTTGTAAACAGGTCTTGATTAGGGGATTTAGAATGATTGTTTTCAGATGGTCCAATTCTTGCAAGATCCAGGAGTGGGGGGTTGGGAGTTGGAACAGATGACGTCAGCATTATAAAGGACCCAAAAGTGTCACATGCTTTCATTGGATCCATCAGAAGCAGAGCATGTTATATTACCCTTCTTGCCTACATTGTCAATGAGGGTGTCTGGCCACCTTTACTCTGATAGCATTGTACATGTTCATTCAGACGCATCGGGCAGAAGACAGAAGCTTTTCTTAAAGCAAAATAAAACCCAATTGATTTTTACAATATTGCATTCAGGCTGTCCATACAGTAATAAATATGGGGCCGTTTTTTTTTTACTGCAGCTGCCAATTCCTGTAGCAGGTAAAGCACCCTGTGGTGGCAGCACATAGGGGAGTCAGACCACAGCTCTCACACAGCACTAAACAGGGAGTAAGTTGATTAGAGTAGCATCCAGGATACATGTCAGACCACTTCTGTGAGAGAGTCAAGGTTTGACTCTCCTAAGTGCTGCCACCATAGAGTATTTTAACCCTTGCTGCAGCACTTAACAGTTTAAAAAAAAAAAAGCCTCAAATTTATCACTGTATACACAGAATGACATTACAGTAATAATTAGCGAGGGTCTGACTGAGCTTTAAATTAGGCAATAAAGGGAATGCACTTAAAGTACAGTGGGGCAAAAAAGTATTTAGTCAGCCACCAATTGTGCAAGTTCTCCCACTTAAAAAGATGAGAGAGGCCTGTAATTGGCATCATAGGTAGACCTCAACTATGAGAGACAAAATGAGAAAAAAAATCCAGACAATCACATTGGCTGATTTGGAAAGAATTTATTTGCAAATTATGGTGGAAAATAAGTATTTGGTCACCTACAAACAAGCAAGATGTCTGGCTCTCACAGACCTGTACCATCTTCTTTAAGAGGCTCCTCTGTCCTGCACTCATTACCTGTATCAATGGCACCTGTTTGAACTTGTTATCAGTATAAAAGACACCGGTCCACAACCTCAAACAGTCACACTCCAAACTCCACTATGGTGAAGACCAAAGAGCTGTCGAAGGACACCAGAAACAAAATTGTAGACCTGCACCAGGCTGTGAAGACTGAATCTGCAATAGGCAAGCAGCTTGGTGTGTACAAATCAACTGTGGGAGCAATAATTAGAAAATGGAAGACATACAAGACCACTGATAATCTCCCTCTATCTGGAGCTCCACGCAAGATCTCACCCCGTGGGGTCAAAATGATCACAAGAACGGTGAGCAAAAATCCCAGGACCACACGGGGGGACCTAGTGAATGACCTGCAGAGAGCTGGGACCAACGTAACAAAGGCTACCATCAGTAACACACTACGCCGCCAGGGACTCAGATCCTGCAGTGCCAGACGTGTCCCCCTGCTTAAGCCAGTACATGTCTGGGCCCGTCTGAAGTTTGCTAGAGAGCATTTGGATGATCCAGAAGAGGATTGGGAGAATGTCATATAGTCAGATGAAACCAAAATAGAACTGTTTGGTAGAAACACAACTCGTCGTGTTTGGAGGAGAGAGAATGCTGAGTTGCATCCAAAGAACACCATACCTACTGTGAAGCATGGGGGTGGCAACATCATGCATTGGGGCTGTTTCTCCAAAAAGGGACCAGGACGACTGATCCATGTACAGGACAGAATGAATGGGGTCATGAGATTTGAGTGCAAACCTCCTTCCATCAGCAAGGGCATTGAAGATGAAACGTGGCTGGGTCTTCCAACATGACAATGATCCCAAACATACCGCCCGGGCAACGAAGGAGTGGCTTCGTAAGAAGTATTTCAAGGTCCTGGAGTGGCCTAGCCAGCCTCCAGATCTCAACCCCATAGAAAACCTTTGGAGGGAGTTGAAAGTCCGTGTTGCCCAGCGACAGCCCCAAAACATCACTGCTCTAGAGGAGATCTGCATGGAGGAATAGGCCAACATACCAGCAACAGTGTGTGCCAACCTTGTGAAGACTTACAGGAAACGTTTGACCTCTGTCATTGCCAACAAAGGATATATAACAAAGTATTGAGATGAACTTTTGATATTGACCAAATACTTATTTTCCACCATAATTTGCAAATAAATTCTTTCCAAATCAGCCAATGTGATTGTCTGGATTTTTTTTCTCATTTTGTCTCTCATAGTTGAGGTCTACCTATGATGCCAATTACAGGCCTCTCTCATCTTTTTAAGTGGGAGAACTTGCACAATTGGTGGCGGACTACTTTTTTGCCCCACTGTACATATACCTAGTGAAGTGACTGGTCTAAGGTGATACACAGATATTAAATAAATCCTCCTGAATATGTTGTATCTGTTTATCTGCAGCAATCTGTCCCCTACATCTATTCAAAGTGCAGAATTTACTCAGGATCTCTCAGCTCTGAAAACAGGAGGCTGAATTTACATGGGTTAGGAGAGCTCTGAGAGCTGATTGGAGAGAAGGGACACGCCCCCCTTCACACAGCATACAGGAACAGAGCTGAGGTTGTCAATCACAGGCTGTGCCCTCCCCTGTCACCATTTTTTTCTTGGTTTCAGGAAAACTCCTCAGAAGTGACTCGTGCCAATAGTAGAGGAACGAGGCAGCTGATGAAAATGGCACTTAGTGCTCTGGATTGAGACAAGTACACATTACGGAGATTTAAATAATTACCGCGCTCTAATACCATCAAAAAGTGCAAACAAAAAAGTGCAAAGTGCTTATAAAATAATATAAAAGTAATAAATATAAAGTGATTGATGTGAGTAAATAGATAAAAAAGGTATAAGAATTAAATAAATTCATACAATGGTGTCATATTGTCAAATCACTATATATGCCATCCTTATATAAATGTGCAACTATTCCATCTGTAAACCACAAGAGAATAAATATACTATAAATGAAAATAAAAATAAAAAATAAAAAAACTGCTGTAAAGAAAGCAGCAGTACTGTCCCAAATGTGTCCAGCAAAGACAGATATGCTCTCCTTCAGTATGTAGATCAGGTCTTTGCAATAATGTTGGAAACCTGTGTGGTTGCAGGGCTGTGAGGGATACTCCCTCCTCTGATACACTCCTTAATCCTCTGCCTTTATGCTCCTCGTATGTCTCATGCAAAAGAGAAATAAAGAATATGGTGTATTATCCCAGGGGTAAAAACAGCTTTAATGTGCTTCCATAATGCACTCACATGTCATATAATACAATAGCGCTTTAAGATCTGTCAAAAATCTGCAGCTTGCAGCTAAAACATAGCGGTGGGTGTGTGTCCACACACCTTCAGTACTCGCCGTATAGTAGATAGGATGCGCGGTGACGTCACTGCCCCTCCCCACACAGGTTTCCAACATTATTGCAAAGACCTGATCTACATACTGAAGGAGAGCATATCTGTCTTTGCTGGACACATTTGGGACAGTACTGCTGCTTTCTTTACAGCAGTTTTTTTATTTTTATTTTCATTTATAGTATATTTATTCTCTTGTGGTTTACAGATGGAATAGTTGCACATTTATATAAGGATGGCACATATAGTGATTTGACAATATGACACCATTGTATCAATTTATTTCATTCTTATACCTTTTTTATCTCTTTACTCACATCAGTCACTTTATATTTATTACTTTTATATTATTTTATAAGCACTTTGCACTTTTTGATGGTATTAGAGCGCGGTAATTATTTAAATATTTTGTTTATAAACGCACATTATAGGAAAGTGGGCATATTAACCAGCGATCTAATACTCATATTTTTTTAAGTACACCTCAGTGGCTCACAAGTTTATTTATTTGTTTTTACACATTACAGTGAGATATTCTTTGTTCACATTTCATGCCTGAGGATTGCAACCACTTTAAACTCCAAACTTTCTGCATTGATTGGTATCTTACACAGTAGAACTCTCTACTGCTATTAAATGACGTGGAACAGAATTCTAGAATTGGCAACTGTAAGATACAAAATGGTCTGCATAGTTAACCAGTTGAGGAATTAGTTGTGCTACATACTCCCAAAAAAGAAAAGTCAATGTTTAATTTGGAAATTATGTTGCAATGCTTTGAACCAGAATCATAATTTTGTCATTTTAAACAGGTCAAAGAAGAATAAAATATATAAGTTTTATCTGCAGTAACTATTTTATTTAAAAGAGAAGTATGAGGTTGGGAAAAAAAACCATTTATACTCACCTAGGTGGGTGCAGCAACGATGCAATACCACATTTGTCCTTTGATGGCTCTGCAATGGGAACTGAGCATGCCGATCGACAGAAGTCAGACAGGTAGCTGTACACACTGGACGAAAGTCAGCCGGTTTATGTTGAACCTGTCGATATTCAGCCCGTGTGTACCAGGTGCATATTGAAAATGAATTGATTACTAGAATTAGAAAATTCTCGTAAGACAGAATACAACTTCCTGAATACAACTTCCTGCGATGGTGTAATGTATGTATTGTAATCTATTCTTTCATTTCCAAGCATGCACGGTCTTTGTCACTCTATTTTTTACGAACGAATACTGCACTGATTAAATGAAAATCATTTGTTCTGTTATTGTAGGACAAAAATTTTTGTGCTTCTCCCTTCGGATAGTTTGCATGAACTGTCGTAAACACCTCTTGAAAGCTGTGTATGAATGATCAGATTATCGGACGATCGCTATGAAAGCACTATTTTTTGTCCCATTTTCTCATCATGTGTACTTTAGTCCCTGGCTCACACTGGGCAGTGGAAGGAGCGGAAACTGCTGGCTCAGTCTCCCAGCGGTTTACTGAGAGGCTAAGCCAGCTGCCAGTCCAGGGAACTGGGTGGATGCCAACTGTAGAGTGAAAATGGGAAACAGGAGTGCAGAACTAACTGTAATTCATATGAGAAGTACAGCCAAAATAGCTTTGGTCATATTGCTCCTTTGAATAACTGATCAAAGTGTAAAATAGTGCATTTTTTTAGTTTTGCTACTTTTTTGTCTATCAGTTTCATCGAAAAAAAAATAGTTTCAACAAAACATAGCAGCAAAAGAATGCCTTGTTTGTTCCAAGAAATTATATTTGTGTCACTTAGTTATCTTTAGTAATGACAAAATAATCACCAAATAAACAGAACCAAAGCAGAAATGTAAAAATTGCTCTGGCCAATAGGAGGTGTACAGGTGTGAAAGCTGAAGAGGTTAAGGGAGCATTCACACCTGCAAATGCACCCTGCTGGTGGTGACATAGGAAAACCCCAGCGGAGGTTCCTGCGATTAGCTGCCAGTAGGCAGCCCCATTGAAAGCAATGGAAGGCTGCTGGAAGTCAAAGCTCACTCGTATGTAAACGTCCATGCTGTGATCACATGCGAGTGATTGGCCCTGGGCGCAGTCTGCCTGTGTTCAGGATCGATCACTTTCATGTAATCTCAGCATGAGTGATTACATGTGAGAGGGCATGATTAGCTGCGAGTGCCAGCAGCTGCCCATTGCTTTTATCAAAGCTGCATACTGGCAGCGTCCTATTTTTTTTTTCAATGGGGCTGCCTACGCGCAGCCAATCGTGGGAATCCCTGCTGGGGGTTCTCACATGTAACCACCAGAAGGGTGCATTTACAGGTGTGAATGCACTCTAAAATGGAAACAAATTGTTCTGTACACCCATTGTTGCTTCCTGGATACTATTTGGATGTATTATTAGCCTCTTTTATGTTCACTGGCTCATTTTAGATGGCCAGCATGTAGGATGTCTGATAATCTAGCATCCTTATATCTTTTATTAGGTTCATTATTATATCTGGACCTTCACACTCCATTTTCAAGTTCACATCTTTATGTTCCTCTAAGCACTTTCCTTTTAAACACATCAATTTCTAATCTGTTTATGACAGGGTCCTGTAACCTTTCAGATTTCCTGAGCTGTTGTAAATCCTGTAAATTCATGCCATGGTATATTCCTGCTTTCAGATACACGTGTTTGTTCAACTACAAGAGGATTTGGTGGAAGAGGAGACAACATCAAAGTAAGAGATGTCAGGGTTATGCTCATTTATTCAGTTGCCAGATAGGAATATCTTGTATGCTGTAGGCCATGGAAGGGAGAATAGAAGATTTATACATGAAACCTCCTGCGCTTAAATGGATGTACTATCAAAGCCGCTAAACACCCACCTTTATACCAAGCTTACCGGGCTTCACCTACACCTGAAATATTGCCTCTGGGTGGACTGTCCCCTTAAACCTCATTTATATTGGGTCGCATTTATAAAGATAAAACAAGAAATGCCTGCATTGCCCATAGCTTCTAATCCATCTTCTTCTATTAATAGAGCTAATGGTGCAGCGCTAAAATAGATAGACAATACCAGTAGATACATATAAAGCTAATAAAACAAATGAATAGACAGATGGGATGCACATACAAACAGCCAGACCAGTGAACTGAAACCGGTGAAAAGGCTCATAAGACACTCCAAGAGCCTGTGAGCAACTCTGTGGACATATATCAGGAATCACAAACTCATCTAAATGTGATCTAATCAATATAGTGGTAATGGTGAATTAATAAACAGTCCACTTCAAACACAAGTGAAGAAAAGCTTCACATTCGTGAGAGTGCCACTGGTGTCAGAATCCAATAGTGGACTGAGTGCCTCCTCACCTCCTTGTAATGACCACAAGGGCCAACACGCTGTGTGGTATATACCATGTATCCACAGGAAAGACCTTGTCTACTGGACTGTCTTATGTACCACTCCGGGGCTGTTGTCATCTAGATCTCCTTCAGTCCCTCCTTAGCTTGTATTTATCCAATAAACAAGCAGTATTATGCTATGTAGTATGCTCATTCATGTCTCTGAGCTGACCCTGTGGGGACGAGAGGTAGTGCCAAGCTAAGGAGGGACTGAAGGAGATCTAGATGACAACAGCCCCGGAGTGGTACATAAGACGGTCCAGTAGACAAGGTCTTTCCTGTGGATACGTGGTATATACCACACAGCGTGTTGGCCCTTGTGGTCATTACAAGGAGGTGAGGAGGCACTCAGACCACTATTGCATTGTGACACCAGTGGCACTCTCACGAATTTGAAGCTTTTCTTCACTTGTGTTTGAAGTGGACTGTTTATTAATTCACCATTACCACTATATTGATTAGATCGCATTTATATGAGTTTGTGATTCCTGATATATGTCCACAGAGTTGCTCACAGGCTCTTGGAGTGTCTTATGAGCCTTTTCACCGGTTTCAGTTCACTGGTCTGGCTGTTTGTGCATCCCATCTGTCTATTCATTTGTTTTATTAGCTTTCTATGTATCTACTGGTATTGCCTATCTATTTAGCGCTGCACCATTAGCTCTATTAATAG
The DNA here is from genome assembly GCF_062004578.1 of Staurois parvus. NCBI lineage: Eukaryota > Metazoa > Chordata > Amphibia > Anura > Ranidae > Staurois > Staurois parvus. The sequence goes on along the minus strand of NW_028317991.1, from coordinate 8,258,773 downwards.
AAGAAGATGGATTAGAAGCTATGGGCAATGCAGGCATTTCTTGTTTCACCTTTATAAATGTGACCCAATATAAAAGAGGTTTAAGGGGACAGTCCACCCAGAGGCAATATTTCAGGTGTAGGTGAAGCCCGGTAAGCTTGGCATCTTTTATCGCCAGGGTCACCCTACTGGAATCCTCTGGTCTGCCACATAATCTCATGGGTTTTCTTTTCTGCTAGTTCCATCTCCATTATATAAAACAAAAGGGAAACCTAACAAGAAGAGTTCACCACTGTGCAGAATGGAGGCTCACAGATTAGCGCTGCAATTTGGCAGCTCAGTTTGACCTGGAACATTGTCTGCATGGAGTTTGTATGATCTCCCTGTTTTTCTTCTAACCTTTCCCTTTTCTGTGGTTCAATTTTACGTTCTATGCAATGTGCCTGCTAAAATATAGCATAATAAGAATAATAAATGTGGCAAACGGACAGGGCTGTGGAGGATTCATGCTGAAATCTAGAGTTCCCAGAAAATACCAGTAGCAGATGGGCATTCAATAATAGGTATTCAATATGCCAACGTCTTTGTAAACCTGGAATATCATTTTTTGGTAAACTGATTTTCAAATCACTAAGGGGGCTGATGAATTAAAATTCCATTACTGGAAAAATTAATTGCTGCCTGTAGCAACCATTTAGAACCCTTGTCTCATTTTCAAACCTAAACTGTAAAAATAATAGAAGCTCTACAGTTGCTAAGGGCAAAAATAGGTTTCTGTACCTTTTCCTACCTTAACCGCATGCCGCCCAGCCACTGTACATATACAGCGGCAGGGCGGCACTCAAAGGCAAAACCACGTTTTAAAACGTGTGTTTTGTAAACAAATAAGGGGCGCGTGCGAGGCGCGCCACCGCCCTATTTGTCCCGCGGATCACCGCCGCAGATGTCAGTCGCCGGGTCACAGCCGCACCTTAGCGGCTATATCCTGGCGATCAGCGGCAAACAGTGACAGAGAGCACAGCTGCAGTAGCTGTGCTGTCTGTCACTTCCCTGTCAGCTCGAGGATGAGCTGATCGAGAAAGAACAGTTTTTCTTTCTCGATCAGCCTTGTCCCGCCCAGCACACACCCCGCCCCCTAGTAAAACACTCCCCTCACTCCTATAACCCTTCCCTGCAAAATAAAGTTAACCCCTTCCTCCCCATTGCCATTAGTACAGTGTCAGTTTTTTTTTTTTTTGCACTGATCACTGTATTAGTGTTTTTGGGGATGTCAATGACCCCAAGTCAGTACCCCCCAATGTCAGAATGTCCCGCCATAAGTCGCTGGCATAAGTCCCTGATCGCCGCTATTATTCGCTGATCGCCGCCATTATTAGTATAAAAAAAAAACTAAAAATCCCAGTATCTTTCCCGCCATTTGTAAACGCTATAACTTTCACGTAAACCAATTGGTTTTTTTTTTAGCACAGACGTCGCAGAATGCATTTTGGCAGAAATTTATGACTAAATTTGATTTTTGCATTTTTTTTTTACTGGACATGTTTTATAGCAAAAAGTCCAAAATATTGGTTTTTTTTTGCTCAAAATTGTCAGACTTTTTTTTTTCATAGCGCAAAAAATAAAAATCGCACAGGCGATCAAATACCACCGAAAGAAAGCTCAATTTGTGGGGAAAAAAAGGATGTACATTTAATTTATGTACCGTATTGCATGACCGCGCAATTGTCCATTAAACTAGCGCAGCGCTGTATAGCAGAAAAATGGTGTAAATTGCAGTATCTATACCATAGTTTGTAGACGCTATAACTTCCACACAAAGCAATCAATATACACTTATTGGGATTTTTTTTTACCAAAAACATGGAGCAGAATACATTTTGGCCTAAATTTATAACCAACTTTGAGTTTACTATATATTTTTTATAGCTGAAAATAAAAAATAGTTTTTCTTAAAAATTTTTGGCCTTTTTTTGTTTATAGCGTGAAAAATAAAAAGCGCACAGGTGATCAAATTACACCGAAAGAAAGCTCTATTTGTGTGAAAAAAAGGACGTAAATTTCGTTTGGGTGCAGCATTGCATGACCGCGCAATTATCAGTTGAATTAGTGCAGCGCCGAGTAGCAAAAAGAGGCCTGGTAAGGAAGGGGGGTAAATCCTCAGGAGGTCAAGTGGTTAAATAGGCCTGCACACAAGGTCATTCTATTAGACTTTCAGAAACATGGAAGGTCCCACTTTCCCTAGTAAGCATATACATTGCATTGTGTGTCCGGTTATCATTTTCATTAACTCTTTTCGTTCTAGGAATAGCAAGACGAACAAACAGAAAGCTGCCGTGGCAGAGAGCAATGGGCCTGTGTATGTGGAGATCCAGCAGAACAGCTTGGACATGTATTTATCTGCGTGCAAGTTCCTGGACACCACACTTTCCTTTCCCCCAGACAAGATGCCACTCTTTCAGATGTAAGTTCGCTTTGGACCGTGTTGGACTTCTTCTAGGGACACTATCTGCATGACGTTTGTATGTTCTCCCTGTGTTTTGGATTTCCTGCATTTTTCTAGTTTCCTTCCACATTCCTGAAATATAATGAGGGTTTACCCAGTGCCTGATCAATTTGGAGTTAGTCTGTATACTGTATGTGCATGATTATAGACTGTGCTAGAGACATTAGAGCAGCCTCTCTCAACCTTTCTACCTGTCAGGAACTCCTGAAATAAGCTAGGTGAAAATATTCCTGAGTAAGCCGGGACAAAAAGGTGACAAACTGATCGCTGTTTTCTAGTCTTTCAAAGACCTACTTGCTAACTTCTATTCTGGTAATTTCCACTAGAAAAGGTACAAGTGGGAGCATTATGTTATCTCACTGTGGGAATCAGGCTGCTTGGTACAAGGAGTACTGTCTATTAATTATTGATGATCTGGTAATTTGACTTTGTTCTCATTACTGTGCAGGTACAGATGGGCGTTTGTCCCTGAGGTTGACACAGAGGCCTGTGTTATCCCCACAGAAGTGGTAGAGAACCATCAAGAATGCAAACCTCATGTTGTTCGGATATTGGAACTCATGAAGTTCCGGTTTGGGGTGAGTATTTACCTGGGAGCTTCCATACCTTCTTACCCTATAGAAAAAACACAACTTGGGACATTTATCCGACCAGCCATTGGCCAGGGGAGGAGGATCAGGTAAGTATAAATACTTGTACATCCCTTGGACAGAAATGAGAAGTCAACCCTTGCACTGCGGATGTAGCCTCATTGCAATGAAGGACTTCTTTTCCCTGATTTGAGCTTTAGCCACTTGACTCCACCTTTTGACAAGGGCATTTTTTGCTATTCAGCACTGTGGTGTTAACTGGCAGTTGCTTGGTCATGCAACACTATGCCCAAATGAAATTTGTATCATTTTTTGCACAAATAGATCTTTCTTTTGGTGGTATTTGATTGTCACTGTTTTTTATTTTATTTATGTAAACAAAAAAAGACCAATAATTTAGAAAAATATGTTCTACTTTCTAAGATATATCCAATAAAAAAAAATTAAAAAATTAAATTTCTGCATACTTTAGGTCAAAATGTATTCTGCTACGTGTCTTTGGAAAAAAAAAATCCAATAAGTCTATATTAATTGGTTTGTGTAAAAGTTATAACGTCTACAAACTATGGTGTATATATACTGGAATTTTCACAGCTATGATGCTCTACTGGTAATGGTGATCAGTGACCTATAGTGGGACTGTGATAGTGTGGCTGGCAATCTGACACTTACTGAGGCTGGCTGGAACGTACACTGACTGACACTGCCATCACTAGTGACACAAATACAGTGATCAATGATAATACTATACACTGTCAATTAGAATCAGAAAATTTATTGCCATTTTACAATAACAGTCATAAAATGAAACACAGTTGTAGCTCCCTCCATAAATACACTTAACCAAAAACAACATAACATTACAGTAATGACAATGGCTGGGAAGGGGTTAACATCATGGGACAATCAAGGGGCTAACTGTGTGCCTAACAAGTGTAATATGTACTGCTTTTACTAAGAGATTTTGCTGTATTTTCTCCCTGCTTTTCAGGAAGAAGAAACAGACAGTGTGTTTGTAAACGCAGGGCTCTGTGCTGTGATTGAACACAGCTGTTCAGCAGGTTTCAGCCATAAATCATTGGCTGAAAACTGCTGCCGTATCCAACCACAGCGCAGGTCAGCAGGGGGTGCACGAATGCATGTCCCAAACCTGGAAGAGAGACGGCAACATATTTTTATGTTACGCCAAGCAAGTGAGCCAAGTAAGCAGCATTTCCTACAGGAGTGGTCAGCAAAGGCAGCTTCTGTATTTCCTTTAACCTCCCTGGCGGTATGATTCTTTCCGATTTTTTTTGCTGAAAGCGGTACCATTTTTTTGCATGGAAATATGTACTTTTTTATTGTAGGCTGTAATTTTTAGGAATAACTCCCTGAAATCTGTATGAACAAGAGTCTAGTAAACATCCCGGGTATGATAAAATTTGAAACACGAAATCATAAATTATAATTTAATAAATAATCATAAAAAATAATAATATAATAATAAATTTAATTCAATAATATAATCAAACCAAAAACACTGAAATTTGAAATACAGAGGCAAATTCGCACATCACTGAGCAAAGTCGCAAAATCGTTTTCAGTGTCTGATGATGAATTTCCCCCACGAATCATTATCACTCAATTCTGCAAGTGGTTCTGATTTACTATCGCTGTTCTCTAGCCGGTCTAAAACCGCTTTTGACGTAAAGGGACGCTTTTTGGACGCCATGGACATTTCTAAGTTTCCAGGCAGAAAGAACAGTCAAAATGCAGGCAGGGCGCCGGACAAAGCAGTAGGGACAAAATGTATGTGAAATGCATTGAAACAGTAAAAATGACATTTTTTAAAAATTTCAAATTTCCCGTACGTCCTGACGTCACAGGGACCGGAACACAGAAGCCGGATGCCGGCATCGGCCGGAGGAGATGGCCGGGGACGCTGCAGGGGACACATCGCGGGAGCGAAGGACAAGGTAAGTGCTGCAGGGACCCCCAGAGCAACGCCGCATGGTAACCCGAGTGTAGCTCGGGGTTACCGCTCTTGGTATAGAAATTGTACCCCGAGCTACACTCGGGAATACCGCTAAGGAGGTTAAAAACGACTGCATGATTTCTACCATTATTCTGCCATTGTCATTTTTCTAATGCAGGTTATTGATTTATTTTATTTTAAGAAGTCAGGAAAGAATTTTCTCTCTTTTCAAAATTGTGAGTAGTTGGAGAAGGGATGGGGTGGGTTGGATAAACAAGAAACAAAGATATACTGTACATGTCAACCTGCGTAGACAAAGTGCTTGTATGATGTAAACAATACTTGTGCCCTTTCTCTCTACTCTCAGGAACATGTCGTTGAAGACTCCAGCTTTAAGAAGAACGAGTTCCCTCTCCTCAGTCTCCATTCTATATCTAAGATCACCCAGCTCATGCCATTTTTCCGGACTCTAAGTTATGTGTTTAAAGCAAAGGGAAAAGGTTCGAGCTCAGCACAAGGTCTCTATGTCTCTGTGGAATACCCAGTAGAAGACACTACAAGGGTGATGAAGGAACTTGAGGAAAACGTGGAATATGACTTCTTGGAGAGCATGGGAAATTAATCAGATGGAATCCATGTTTTGCTCCCACGTGGTAGCCTATAACTGCGACTTTTTCTAAAATCCCTAAAGGTTTCCTCATTGAGATAACCTGACTTAATGAGAAAACTTCACTGTTTGGAACATTCCTTTCCAAACTGTGAAGAAACAATATTTGCTTGTTAGATAAGAATATAAATGTAAATATATTGAATTTTAATGTGAAAGATGATGCGGAGGGACATTTTAGGTTAAATAATGCTGTGAAAATCCACAAGATAGAGGAGGCACTTGTATATCATTGTGTGTGATATATAATATGAAGGTACAGAAACATACAGGTGTGGCCTAAAATAACCAATGGGATTCTTGCTTTCATTTTTTTTTTTTAATCTACGCATGAAAAACGACAGCAAAAGTCTGGTTGCTGTGAGCAATTCAGACCATTGCTTCAGTTTGTACACATACAAACCATTATATTTATATACATACATAGGCCATAAACCAAGAGGATAATAGCTGGGGGAAAATAGTACTGTATTGGGCCAGGTTGTCACCTAGGCTGAAGATATTCCAAGTACAGAGTCGTGGGAAGAGAATATTTTAGCATGATTGCTAGACCATTTGATTATATTCTTTGCCATAGGAAATTAAGGGAACCATTCATTTACTCATAAATCAATGTACATAATACTGCAGCTGACAGGGAGAAAAAAATTGTGATTTGCTGCAAGTTGAGTCTGATCCATTCAAGGTGAGCGTGCCAGTTGTTTTACCTGCTTCACACAGAAAACCACAAAATTCATAAATCTTAGCAAACAGGGTTCATGAATCAACGTGTAAGTCTATGGACCATACAAATTAGCACACACATTAAAAATACAGCAATTCATTTGTCAGATGGATCCAGTTATTGTCAGCTCAGTTCGATCATCTATTTTCACAATATGTCAAGATAGCAGCAATACTCGGCTATTACTTCAAGGACAGGTGGATCGTCCTCACCAATGGCTACTATAACTGGACAGTGCTGGTCTAGAATCCACATCAGTTTCTGTAAAATTTCCAACATTCCTACTATAGAACTGTAATAGTCTGTAAGTTATTCTTCCTAATTTGCACTAATGTTTCAAGCATTGCAGTAAATATTATGACACCAATTTGATGTTGGTGAAAAAGAAGCTAATAAAATTGTCCCAAAGTTCTATGTATGTTCTTGTATACAAATAATATTGTATTTAATCACTTGCTGACCGGGCACTTGTACCCCCTTCCTGCCCAGACCAATTTTCAGCTTTCAGCGCTGTCAAACTTTGACTGACAATTACTCAGTCATGCAACACTGTACCCATATGAAATGTGTCCTTATTTTTCACACAAATAGAGCTTTCTTTTGGTGGTATTTAATCAGCACTGGGTTTTTTTTATATTTTTTGTGCTATAAATTAAAAAAACGACCAAACATTTTGAAAAAAAACCCACATTTTTCTTTGTTTCTGTTGTAAAATTTTGCAGATAAGTAATTGTTCTTCATAAATTTTGTCCAAAATTTATACTGCTACATTTCTTTGGTATAAATAACTTAAATCTGTGTATATTATTTGGTCTTTGTGAATGTAATAGAGTCTACAATCTATGGTGCCAACCACTGAAAATTGATCATACCTGATGTACCGATGTCCTATCTCATTTCTTGAGACACTAACAAGCCAGGACAGTACAAATACCCCCCCAAATGACTTTTTGGAAAGTAGACAGTCCAAGGTATTTAGTCAGAGGCATCGTGAGTTTTTTGAAGTTGCATTTTTCCCCACAATTCTATTGAAAAATTTAAGATTTTTTTTTATTTTGTTCAACAAAATTGTTATATTAAAAGGTTATTTCTCCCACACGGCATATGCATACTTGCAACTACAACCCAAAAACACATTCTGCTACTCCCCTGGAGTATGGGGATACCACATGTGTGAGGCTTTTTCACAGCCTAGCCACATAGAGGCCCAACAATGCAAGGAGCACAAATTACACATTTCATTTCCTGACTACCTATTACACTTTTGAAGGCCCTGGAGCACCAGGACAATGGAATTACCCACAAAATGACCCCATTTTGAGAAGCAAACACCCCAACATATATTCTGTGAGGCATAATGAGTCTTTTGAATGTGTAATTTTCCACAAGTTTTCAGAAAATGTGGAAAGAAAATGAAAACTTTTTTTTTTTTTTTTACACATTGTTGTCCATTTATAAAATATTTCCAACACATAGCACGTACATACCAAAAATTACACCCCAAAATACATTCTGCTACTCCTCCTGAGTATGGGGATACCACATGTGTGAGACTTTTCCACAGCCTGGCCACATAGAGAACCCCAACATCCAAGTAGCACCTTTAGGCCTTCTAGGGGCAACAATTACACATCTAATTTCTTGACAACCTATCATGTTTTTGAAGGCCCTGGAGCACCAGGACATTAGAAACACCCACAAAATTACCCCATTTTGGAAAGCAAACACTCCAACATATTTTTTGTGAGGCATAATGAGTCTTTTGAACATGTCTTTTTTTTTTTCCACAAGTTTGCAGAAAATGTGGAAAGAAAATGACTTATTTTTTTTTTTAAACAAGTCAATTTATAAGATATTTCTCACACACAGCATGTACATACCAAAAAGTACACTCCAAAATACATTCCGCTACCTCTCCTGATTATGGCTATACTACATGTGTGATAGTTTTCCACAGCCTTGCCACATAGAGCAGTGTTTCTCAACCTTTTTTCAGTCAATGCACCCTTTAAAATTATGGACAATTTCAAGGCACCCTCTAAAATTATGGACAGTCCCAAGGCACCCTTTAAAATTTCTGGACAGTCCTGAAGCACCCCATTCTAAAATGTAAAAAACTATTCTAATATTTTTATATAAACGCAGCAACATCCACACATGGACACCCAACATTAGAGGATTTATTCTTCCAAATCAAATACACTTTTTCACACTGGTCCTGACTAGTATTACAGTGTTTCTCTCAGTTTTACTTCATCACTGAGCTATTGTGACCCCAGCACTGATGGAGAGGGGCAGGGGAGGGTCAAATAAGGATGCTGTGCAAGCAACTGACATCTTATCAACTGATGATGTCATTGGTTGTCAGGATGCCGGTGGCTAGACGGTTGTAATGGCGTACAATGAAAACCTGTGGCTTTGTGTAACTAAAGGTCAGGCTTCTTCCACCCGCTGGCTTGTATACAAGTTTTGTGCAACTTTTAGACATTTTGCCAAGGCACCCCTGAAGAAACCTCAAGGTATCCCAAGGTGCCTGTTCACCCTCTTTGAGAAAGCCTGACATAAAAGAGCCCCAACATCCAAGAAGCAGCTTTAGATGTTCTTGGGGCAAAAATTATACATCTAATTTCCTGACAACCAATCACGTTTTTGAAGTCCCTGGAGCAACAGGAAAGTGGAAACGTCCACAAAATGGCCCCATTTTGGAAAGAAAATACCACATTGTATTTTCTAAGATTCATAATGAGTCTTTTGAACATTTCATTTTTTTTTTCCACAAGTTTTTGGAAAATGCGGAAAGAAAATGAAAATTAATTTTTAACAAAGTTGTCAATCTATATTTCTAAAAAAACAGCATGGACATACCAAGTATTACACCCCAAAATACATTCTGCTACTCCTGATTATGGGGATACCATAAGTGCAAGACCTTTTCAATGTCTGTACAGATTGTGTGTCCAGCATTGCAACAAGTGTAACACAAAAATCAACAAACAATGTAAACAAAAGATTACCTGTGGTATGAGGAGAGCATTGGTCCAGGTCAGTAGAGGCAGCAGGCTGACATTCAGGCAGGAACAAGATCCATAGAAAATCCTGGGTCAGTACAGGCAGCAGGCAGATATATGGTCAGCACATCCAAAGTATGGTTAAGGCAGCAGGCAGGAACATGGTCCTTAAAATGTCCTGGGTCATTACAGGGAGCAGGCAGAGATACGGTCAGCACAGCCAAAGTTTTTGGCCAGGCAGCAAGCAGGAACATGCCCATAAAAGGTCCTGGGTCAGTACAGGCAGTAGGCAGAGATATGGTCAGCACAGCCAAAGCATTGGTCCAGGCAGCAGGCAGGAACATCAGACTTAGGGCCTCGGTCAGGTAGGACCAGGACACAGGGGTAGACAGATACACAGACCCTGTTCCGGGAATTACAAAACCCGGAGAAAGCCAATTACTGGTTTTGTCTACTCAGAACTCTACACTGAAGCCCCTCTCATATGTGAGACCCCTGTGTTATCTTGAATCCTACTACTCCAGTAACGTCAAAATATCAATCCAAGTGGCAGGCAATAAACATGGTCGATAAACAGGCCGAGGTCAGTCCAGGAAGAAGTCATAAACGTGGTTGATAATCCAGACAGCAGGCAGAAGCATAGTCAATAAACAGGCCAGGTGACCGTTCAGGTGGAAGGCAGAAACATGGTGGATAAACATTGCAAATGGCAGGCAAAGGCATAGTCGATAAACAGGCTGGGGGTCGGTTAAGGTAGAAGGCAGTGGCATGGTTGGTTGGGGCAGCACGCAAATGATCAGCAAAGATATTGAAACAGGGAAATAGCAGGCAGTTTGAAATATGGTCTAATATTTTAGTAACTTGTGAAAACGCCAGAAGCAGTCTCCGATGCACGGGCTTGGTTGGGAGGGACACTGGGGACAGTAAAAACTTGTGTCTCTTCTAACTCCTCCTGCTGTATACCCGACATCTTTTTTGGTGTCTTCAACCTGCTTCTGTTGGTGGAATACTCTCAGGGAAGTGGCACTCATGAAGTCTGCTCACAGAATTGGAACATATGCTTTCTGGGGGGGGATCCTTGCTGATAAGGGAGGTAACAACTTCTATAAATTTGAGGAAGGCAGTGGGTCTTTCTGTGGATTTGGTGTCGGTGACATACGCATTATATATAGCCAAATGAACAAAATAGATTGCAACTTTTTTATACCAGAAACTGGACCTTATTGTTGCTAAATAAGGCAGTAACATCTGATCATTGAAATGCACTCCCATCCTCCCCCCCCATGTAGAGTTTACAATCTTGGATGGCCGCAAGCTTTGAATTGGACCGTGTCCTCCAGTAATTTCCACCGAGGTGTCGTTGTGTATGGTGGACAGGACGTAAATGTCTCTCTTATTTTTCCACTTCAGGGCCAGCACTTTGTTGTTTCTTAGGCTTGCTGATTCCCCCCTTTGTAGCATGGTATTCACTAGAGATTGTGGGAAGCCCTTTGTTTTTTCGGGAGGTACCACAAGCCAAGGTTTTCTCTCAGTACAGGTGTCGGAATTGCCTAATTCATAGCCGGCAGTGAAGTGGACAAGGGATTCGTCCACACATACGTTTTTCTTGGGGACAAGCAGTTCAGCAAACCTTTGGGGAAAAAATTAAGAAGTGGGCGAATTTTGTATAATTTGTCATAGTTGGGATGATCTCTGGGAGGGCACTGGGTATTGTCAATGAAATGAAGGAAACGCATGATCATCTCATAGCGTGACCTGGGAATTACAGCAGAATAAATTGTCATGTGGTGCATTGGGTGTGTGGACCAGTATGCATGTCCTTGATTTTTTTGTAAGCCCCATGTTAACGGCGAGGCCCAAAAAGAACTTACATTCCTCCAATGTAAGAGATCTCCATTCAAATGGACAGGCATAGGATGAACTGGGGTTGATAGAAATTAATTGTTGGGAAAAAGGTTTGTCTGGTCCACAATAAACTGTAGTAAAGTGTCAGGCAAAAATAAATTAAAAAAAAAAAAATCAATTGGTGAAAAATTCTCAGTGTTGGCCTGCACACCTGGCTGTGCGGTGAAAGGGGAAATGCTTGCTGATCTGGAGTTGGAGGGCAGCCATAATGGGTTGGCAAAAGCATCTGGGAGGTATGTTTGGGCCCAGATTCTTGGGGGATGATGGAATACTCCAGTGCTGGTACTGGGTCTTTATGGATCTAGCGCAGGGGTGGGCAACTGTGGCCCTCCAGCTGTTGGTAATCTACAAGTCCCATCATGCCTTTGCTTGTCATGCTTGTAACTGTCAGTTTTGCAATGCCTCGTGGGACTTGTAGTTCTACAACAGCTGGAGGGCCACAGTTGCAACACCCCTGGTCTAGTGCCATTGGCATTTGCAGATTGACCATTGGGGTGTATGGCGCTACTTGGGGCTGCCTCGTTTTCAGAGCGCCGTATTCTTTTAAGAGGGACCCTTTTCTCCTCTGATTCAGTCGCTGATCCACTGCTTTCTATATGCTCACACACTGAATCAGCATTGGAGAGTGAGAGCTCCCCGCCACTCTCATCCGTCATACTCAGGATTTTGAACGCCTCCTCACTAGTGTAAACTTGTTTTGGCATGGCTGGCTCTGTCGGCACTGGGACAGGTAGATTGTTGATGTTGGCTGTAGGACGGGTACTCTGGTGATGGTGACACCGAGAGACGGCAGATGCACTACTGATGGGCGACAGATGCACTGCTGATGGGCGACAGATGCACTGCTGATGGGCGACAGATGCACTGCTGATGGGCAACAGATACACTGATGAGCGACAGGTGCACTGCTGGTCAGGCGAAGGGTGCACTGATGGGCGACAGGTTCACTGATGGGTGACAGGTGCACTGCTGATGGTCACTGATGGGCGACAGATGCACTGCTAATGGGCAACAGGTGCACTGCTGGTCAGGCGAAGGGTGCACTGATGGGCGGCAGGTACATTGATTACACTGATGGGTGACAGGTACATTGATGGACATTGTCACAGGGCCTGTAATGTGTGTATACACTGTAAAAACGGTAACTCACTGTTAGAAGAGACCACTCCTCACACAAGATCTATATGTGGGGAGAGGAAGCTGGTAACAATGAGTTACCGCTCTGTGTTTACATTTGTGACAGGCTGTGATGGCACACAGCCTGTCACGTGGTAAAGAACTGCAGCCAACAGCTCTTTAGCATGATCGATGATGATCACGTCCAAAAGACACAGATCACCAGCGATCGTCATGCTCCCGTGGCCGCACATACACGGTTAGAGTGGGAGGACGTCATATGATGTCCTCCCAGAACGAGAGAACTGCCGCCTGTCCATCATTTCCATATAGGGCGGGCGGGAGGCAGTTAACCACTTGCCGCCGAGCTACTGTAGAAATACGGTGGCAGGGCGACACGGCTGCGCAAAACCACGTTTTAAAACGAGCTTTTGCAAAACAGGTAGAGGGCGCGCGCAAGGCGCACCACCGACCTACCTGTCCCACTGATCCTGACCGCGGGTGTCAGTCGCCGGGACACAGCCGGTCATTACCGGCTGTGTCCCGCCAATTAGCAGCAATCACTGACAGAGAGCAGGGCTGCAGTAGCTCTGCTTTCTGTCAGTTCCCTCTCAGCTCCTGACATACTGAGCCGGAGAGAAGAGTTTATCTCTCCGGATCAGCAGTGTCCCCGTGCAGTACACACCCCCCTCACACAGTTAACCCCTTCCTCCCCAGTGCCATTAGTACAGCGTCTGTTTTTTTGTTTTTTTGCACTGATCACTGTATTGGTGTCACTTGGGATGTCAGTGACCCCAAGTCAGTTCCTCCCAGTGTCAGAATGTCCGCCGCAGTCCCGCCATAAGTCGCTGATCGCCGCCATTAGTAGTATAAAAAAAAATTTAAAATCCCAGTATCTTTCCCACCATTTGTAAACGCTATAACTTTCACATAAACCATTTAATTTACACGTATTGGGTTTTTGTTTAGCAGACATGTTGCAGAATGCATTTTGGCCGAAATTTATGACGAAATTTGATTTTTACATTTTTTTTACTGGACATGTTTTATAGCAAAAAGTCCAAAATATTGTGTTTTTTTTCTCAAAATTGTCAAACTTTTTTTTTTTTTATAGCGCAAAAAATAAAAACCGCACAGGTAATCAAATACCACCAAAAGAAAGCTCTATTTGTGTGAAAAAAAGGACTTAAATTTCGTTTATGTACCATATTGCATGACCGCGCAATAGTCCGTTAAACTAGCGCAGCGCTGTATAGCAAAAAAATGGCGTAAATTTCAGTATCTATACCATAGATTGTAGACGCTAGAACTTCCACACAAAGCAATCAATATACGCTTATTGGGATTTTTTTTTTACCAAAAACATGGAGCAGAATACATTTTGGCCTAAATTTATAACTAACTTTGAGTTTACTATATATTTTTTTATAGCTGAAAGCAAAAAATATCGTTTTTCTTCAAAATTTTGGGTCTTTTTTTGTTTATAGCGTGAAAAATAAAAAGCGCAGGGATGATCAAATACCACTGAAAGAAGGCTCTATTTGTGTGAAAAAAAGGACGTAAATTTAGTTTGGGTGCAGCATTGCATGACCGCGCAATTATCAGTTGAATTAGTGCAGCGCCAAATAGCAAAAAGAGGCCTGGTCATTAAGGGGGGTAAATCCTCAGGAGGGCAAGTGGTTAATATACCAAAAAATAATGTACTTACTACGTTGTACTAATGAGACTAATTCATTCTGATTAATTCTTGTCTTGTCACTTTTGGCCATAGGGGAGAAAAACTTGTGGACACCTATCACATCCCATTCCAAAACCATAGGCATAATTATGTAATTGCCCCCCCCCCCCTTCACCCTACCATACACAATGCCACTACAACAGCCTCCACTCTTCTGGTAAATCTTTTTTTTTTGGGTGGGCCTGTAGAAATTTGCGTTTATTATTTTTTTTATTAGGTTTCCAGTGGACCTATGTGATTAGTGGTCCAACATACCATGCACTTACACTCTAGTGTAGTCTTTCTCAACTCAAAGTTTTGTGGAAGCCTAGGGTTCCTTCACAGGTTGCTAGGGTCCCATGAGCTATGTTATGATTATTGCTGAAAAACTATTTGTCACAGGAAGTTGTTAACTCCTTCACGCCTAAGGGTAAAACAAATCTAAATGCCTAAGCACAATTTTGCAACGTTGACATGTGTTAGTAAAACCATACATATCCTCACAACTACTTTGTACATCCAGGTGAATTATACCTTGTTTTTTTTTTCAGGACAAACTGGGCTTTCATTTGGTGGTAAATGGTAATGGATATCTCCTGATTTTTTTTTATTATTATTAAAGGAAAACCGGCCCAAAATAGTAAAAAAAAATAATTTTTTAAATGTAGCTGTGTGTTTCTTGTTACTGCCATAACCTATCACCAAATAACAACCCAAAATAAATGTTCCACCTCTTGGCGATCGCAGCGATACCATATATGTGTATGTTATCTGTTGTTTGTACCCGTACAGCCCATAATCAATAGTGCACATTTTGTTTTTTGTTTGTTTTAACCTAAAACAAACTGATACCAATTTAAAAGAAAAAAAATCCTGACCCAAACACTTACCCTGGCACTGAACTAGATCAAACCTTGGTCTAGGTATTTTTTCTTTTTTTATTTCATTTTTCAATATTTATTTATTTTTTTAAACAAACTTTTTTTCTTTTTTCTCTATGCCAGGAGTTAGAGAGATATAAGAGACTCTCTCTCCTCCATTCATAGATTTAAAAAAAAAAAAAAAAAAGGGGGTGGGCAGACTATAGAGTGACTGGTCACTCTGGTAGCCCATCAGAGGCTATCATGTGATCCAGAATCAGGAGTCCTGGGTCCTGATCGTTAGAACGGGACCTGGGGCTCTCAGTGACACCCCGGTCTTCAAGTCAAACCGGGACCTTTGAGTTTATAAAATAAAAGAACAAATTTCAAGGAGTGGAAACTGCATTTATTTTTTGACATACTACCCTGCTACATTTATACACTTCTCCCAGCGTTTAATGCCTTGAAAGCTTTGGCATGGAAAGATTTGTCAGTACATCTGAACCATCATAGGACATCCTGCTTGATTTCATCAGTGCTGAAATGCTGACCTCTGAGGAACTCTTTTAGGGGTCCAAACAGGTGGAAATCACTTGGAGCGAGGCCTGGGCTGTAAGGATGATGTGGCAATACCTCCCAGCTGAGTTGCTGTAATGTCCATGTAATGAGGGAAGCAGTATGAGCTCCTGCATTGTAAAGGTTTCATCACATGTAACCATGTGATCCAGAAAATCCTGGCCTTCCCTGTCAAAAACGCTTCTTCAATGCAGTGCAGACCTCAACTCTTCAGTGCTGGTCAAAAGGGGAAAGATGTTCGAGAATGATCGTGTTCACCGTTCCCACAGAAAGATTTGTCTCTTGTGCAATTTCACGACAAGTTATGCATTGATTACCCAGGATTGAGCATTCCACATGATGAATGTTCACAAAAATCACTGCTGTGGGCTGGGAACCACTATGGCCAGGATCGTCACTACAGACGTACAGCCATCTTTGAAATGTTTACACCATTCAAATGTCTTACTGTGGCTGAGCGTCTCATCACTGTACTGTGCTTGAAGTCTTCTGTAGATATCCCGAGGTTTTACGCCTTCGTTCACAAGAAACATCATCACCACCCACACTGTTCCATACATGCACTAACACTGTTGTCTGCCATCTTGATTACCGGTCTCTGGCCTGGCCTGCGACGTGCGCTGCCTATCAGTAATAGGACATCCTTGCCACTTACTACTGCGTGTAATACCGCCACACTAGCATCCCTTTTTATAACTAAAATTAAAAATCCTAGTTTGACTTGAACACCCCTTGTATTATCTAAAACATACACTCACCGGCCATGTTATTAGGTACACCATGCTAGTGCCAAAAAAAAATATCCCCCATCACACCACCAGCCTGAACTGTTGATACAAGGCAGGATGAATCCATGCTTTCATGTTATTTAAACCAAATTTGGACCCTACAATCTGAATGCCGCAGCAACCAGTCTGCCCATTCTCTGACATTTTTGCCCACACAACTGCCGCTCACTGGATATTTTCTCTTTTTTGGACCATTCTCTGTAAACCCTAGAGATGGTTGTGCATGAAAATCCCAGTAGATCAGCAGTTTTTTAAATGCTCAGACTAGCCAGTCTGGCACCAACAACCATGCCACTTTCAAAGTTATTTAAATTCCCTTTCTTCCCCATTCTAATGCTCAGTTTAAACTTCAAGTCATCTTAACTACGTCTACATGCCTAAATGCATTGAGTTGCTGCCATGTTATTGGCTGATTAGCCATTTGTGTTACAAAGCAATTGAACAAGTGTACTTAATAAAGTGGCCGGTGAGTGTACATCAATCAGCCATAACATTATTACCCACCTAATATTGAGCAGTTCCTGCCCTTGCCACCAAAGTAGCCCTGACCCACTGAGGCATAGATGTCCATAGACCTCTGAAGGTGTGCTGTGATATCTGGAACCAAGCCGTCAGTAGAGAATCCTTTAAGTCCTGTATGTTGCGAGGTGGGACTTTTTTTTCCAGCATATCCCACAGATGCTCAGTTGGATTGAGATTTGGATAATTTGGATGCCAAGTCAATACCTTGAACTTGCTGTTGTGTTCCTCAAACCATTCTTGAACCATTTTTTGCAGTGTAGGAGGAGGGCACATTATCCTGCTATAAAAGGCCACTGCTATCAGGGAATCCATTTCCATGAAGAGGTGTACTTGGTAGCCAGCAATGTTTAGGTAGGTGGTACATGCCAAGTAACATCCCCATAAATAGAAGGATCCAAGGTTTCCTAGCAGGACATTGGCCAACGCATCCCATCTCTTACCCCAGTGTTCATCATCTGTCTTTAATGACTTTATCCTACCCTCAATGTCCATATGCTACAGCCAGTGCCCATCACGTACCCCAAATGTCTCTCTCTTACTTCCAGTCACCATCTCCCACCCATAGTATTCATCTTCTACCTTCAATGTCAATCTCTTCCCCTTGTGTCCATCACCTGTGATGAGTGTTCATCTCCTGCTCCCAATGTCATCTTACACCTAATGTCTGTCTCCTACCAATAATGTCTGCCTCCTACCCCAATGTAAAAAATAGGACTATCCAGTTCAACTTGCCAGCCTACCCCAGTGTAATAATAGCTATTGTCGGCAAGGAACATGGATAAGTATAACTTATCAAAAGAGGGGGATGAGAGACCATTCAAACTGCCAGCCAGTTAGCCAACTATCAAAAACCAAATTAACCTGTTCTTTGTATCTCCTACCCCAATGTCCTGTTATCCATAATATCCATCTTCTACCCCCAAAATCCCATAGTCCATTTCCAACCCCCATTGTCCTGTTATCAGCAATGTCCTTCTACATTCAATGTCCATCTCTTATACCAAATGTAATACCCCTAGTCCCAATTAACATCCGCTATCCCCAATGTCCTACCACCACTAATCTCCATCTCCTATCCCCAGTGTCTATCTTCAACATCCAGTGGCCTTTTCCTGCCCTCCATGTCTATCTCATACTTCCAATGTTCATCTCCTTTCCCTAATGTTATTATATCTAGAAAAACATGCCTCAGATGTACAGGAGAGTGGTAAAGCCTTTCTCAACCTTTCTACTGGAAGGATCCCTTGAAATACCTTTTGGGTCTTAGGTAAGCCCTGCTACAGTTCATGCCACATTGGCATGATCAGTGAGTTGTAGAACGTTTTAAATAAAATAATGTTTACATATTATATCTGCACACACCTGGATAATTAAAGTGATTATTCACACAGTTTATTGGGGGAAGATTGTCAAATCCTGTAGTAAATCAGCCTTATTTTATATGCTGCATCTTACCATTCACTTTTGCTGCATCTTCATTGGCATCACCAGCACCCTAGGCATCACTTTCTGTTACTTTATCAGTATCAATAGGTCCGATAGCCAACCACAGAGAAGGGAAGACTAATACTAGTGGAACTGTGGGCCTTGCACCACTCTCCATCTATTTCCCCATGTGACTTGCCTATATCCAGTGATAGCATTTCGGTGTACTTTTAGTAATGTGCTCAAGAACATAATATGCTTAGGTATGATATTCACCCTTGGTGTCCTGTTTTTCCAAATGAAAGTCCAGCAGAGACATCTCATAGCTAGGATTAGGCAGACCTGAAGAGACCTGCAATGGTGTTCCTTTTGGCCAAATATTTTTTTCCCCTTTCACTGGGACACTAAAGCCTCATTCAAACCTGTTACAATATGCACTTAGAGCACACTTCTAAACACATATAATTGTAGGTGATACCATTTAGATTTCTTGATGGCATCACTGAGAGTGAACGTTTAGCTGTGTTTAAGGCAGTTCACCATAGCTGTGTTAACCACTTCCAGACCGGACACTTTTACCCCCTTCCTGACCAGGGCAATTTTCAGCTTTCAGCGCTATCACACTTTGAATGACAATTGCGCAGTCATGCAACACTGTACCCAAATGAATTTTTTACCATTTTTTTGAGACAGATAAAGCTTTATTTTGGTGGTATTTATTCACCGCTGGGATTTTTATTTTTTTTGCTATTTAAATGAAAAAGTCCAAAAATTTTGAAAGTTTTTTTTATAAAATTTTGCAAATAAATAATATTTCATCATAAATCTTTGCCAAAATTTAATCTGTTATCTTTTTAGTAAAAAAAAAAAATACAAATTAGTTTATAACCAAAACCTATAATTGTTAAACATTTTTATTTTTTATATTATTATTTTTTTTTTACTACATACAGTCACCCTAGCAGTACAGTGTCACCATGGTGACACTGTACTACTTGTGGGGGGTGATGAAGATTTTTATTTTTTTTTTTTTACACTGATTGCTTTTACACCCATATAGGATGTAAAAGCAATCATTTCTCTTTCTCTCTGTGTGCATTCTTGCACTCATTGAGAAGTACTGAGTGAGCTGTGATTGGTCACAGCTTGTCACATGGTACAAGGCTGTTGTGAATAGCCTTGTACCATGTGACCTCTGTGATCATTCACAGATTTCACATGTAGTAAGCAATGATGTCACAAGTGACATCTTGCTTACTACTTTGCATGTGATCACTGATTGGCCAATCAGTGATCACATGATCGGGACCTCGTACAGAGGTCCCGTACAACGATCGGTGTTTCACTGTGTCCGGAGGACACAGCGGGCACTGGATCGCAGTGCTGCGTGCTCCGAGGAAGCGCGCACAAGCTGGGGGCGGGGAGGCTGTTTATAAACGGCCACCCGACCCTGCACTGCCACCGTTGTGTATAAACGGCCAGTCGGGAAGTGGTTAAGAGAATATAAAATTCTGAGCAGCTGGAATTTGATTAGAAAACTCTCACGTGGCTAAATCTGCTGTAAAGCAGGTTTTTCAAAACACAGGAAAAAGTGATCTGAGAATCACTGATGTTTTTATGCTGCCCAAAAACATTTTCTGCCTTTAGAAAAACTAAACACAGGAGTACATCTGCTATTGGGGTCCTAGAGAACTTCATACAGTTAGTCCTCATTCACACTTGTACTACTGCTGAAGCTGCTTCTGTCTGAGCAGCTTATCATTGCCTTTGCCACACACAGGAGCCACATACTTGAACAGCCGTTCTCAACCTCTTTACCAAAGGAGAAACCCATAAAATAACGTTCAAGTTTCATGGGAACCTTGCTAAAAATGATTTCATCAACAGGGAGGGTACATTATTGTGATCAATATGCACCAATCAGCCATTATGACCACTGACAGGTTAGGTCTATAACATTGATTATCTTGTTACAATGGCATATGGGACATATTAGGCAACAAGTAAACATATCATTGAAGTTGATGTGCTGAAAGCAGAAAAAAATGGGCATTGCAGTTTGTTGTGTATGGGGCTGTGTAGTTGCAGAACAGTCAGGGTGCTCATGCCGGCCCATGTCCACAGCCAAAAGCGCCTACAGTGGGCACATGAGCATCAGAACTGGACAAGGAAGGAAGAAGGTGGCTTTGTCTGATGAATCATATTTTCTTTTACATCTGGTGGCTGGCCGATGAGTGTGCATAGCTTATCTAGGGTAGAGATAGAACCAGGACGTAGAATGGGAAGAAAGCAAGCCAGAGCAGGCAGTGAATAAACAGAGAGAGCAGTGGCTCAAGAGCAAGCCTGCACGTGTGCCCCTATAGGAAGTTACTTGCAGGAGAGGGGGGCAAGGAGGGGGATCCCAAAAGAGGAGGATCGGGGCTCATCAGTGGAAATCCATTACAGGACAGGCAAGAATGTTTGTTATTTTTTTTTTAAATGTACCTTTAATATCACTTTATTGGTATGGTCATACCTGTAGGCCAATTGGGTCAAAAAACTCCAAGGTGACAACCCCCATGTCCTCAATATACCCTTCCATGCTAGGAACACTAAAGAATATTAAATACAATAATCAATTATCCCCAAAATGTGAAAGTGACATAGCTGCTGTATGTATAGAAACAACAAAGAATGTGTATGGTCCTGGGAAACCCACCGGGGGCAAACTAGTGGAACTTCCAGATAATTAGCAGGTGGGTGTCAGAAAACCAATTACATATCAGAAAAAAAAAGGAATATAAACACCCAGACAGCTCCCACTATTATTATTATACAGTATTTATATAGCGCCAAAAAGTTTGCTCAGCGCTGTACAATATAATGGGGGGCAGTACATGAGACAATACAATAACAAAACAACATACGAGAGGTTCGAGGGCCCTGCTCTTTCGAGCTTACAATCTACAAAAGTATTTCTGGAATCAAAATGACAAACAATAAATATTTTCCCTTCAGTTAGACGTTAATCCTCCCTGGTCCTGCCTGCTTCTGTTCTGGAAAAGGTAAGCTGAGCAAGAAATCCACTTCCTCCCCAGGGGAAGAAATGTCCCCCATCCCTGCCCCCTCCGGGGGTAGAAGTGTCCCCCTCCCTTCCGGGGTATAAATATCCTCCTTCACTAACCCCCTCCAAGGTAGAAATGTCCCTCTCCCCTCCGAGGTAGAAGTGTTCCCCTCCCCTCTGGCGTAGAAATATTCCCCACCCCTCCAGGGTAGAAGTGTCCCCTTGCAGGGCAGAAGTGTCCCCCTATGGAGTAGAAGTGTCCCCCTGCAGGGTAGAAGTGTCCCCCTCTGGAGTAGAAGTGTCCCCCTGCAGGGTAGAAATGTCCCCCTCTGGAGTAGAAGTGTCCCCCTGCAGGGTAGAAGTGCCCCCCTCCAGCGTAGAAGTGTCCCCCTGCAGGGTAGAAGTGCCCCCCTGCAGGGCAGAAGTGTCCCCCTGTGGAGTAGAAGTGTCCCCCTGCAGGGCAGAAGTGTCCCCCTGTGGAGTAGAAGTGTCCCCCTGCAGGGTAGAAATGTCCCCCTCTGGAGTAGAAGTGTCCCCCTGCAGGGTAGAAATGTCCCCCTCTGGAGTAGAAGTGTCCCCCTGCAGGGTAGAAGTGCCCCCCTCCAGGGTAGAAGTGTCCCCCTCCTTTCAGGGGGTAAACATTTTCTCTTACCCTAACCCCCTCCAAGGTAGAAATGTCCCTCTCCCCTCTGAGGTAGAAGTGTTCCCCTCCCCTCCAGGGTAGAAATATTCCCCACCCCTCCCCCCTCCAGGGTAGAAGAGGGTAGAAGTGTCCCCCTCCAGGGTAGAAATGTCCTCTTCCCCCCTCCAGGGTAGAAATGTCCTCCTCTCCTCCCCCCAGCAGGGCAGAAATGTCCTCCCCCCCTCCAGGGTACAAATATCCCCCTCCCCGCTCCCCCCAGGGTATAAAAGTTAGTTTCTCTGCACAGTGGGGGTTTAACCCCTTCTCTACCACAGACAAGTTATCATTTCTTCCATTTCTGGATAAAAATAATCCCCCTAAACCATCTTGAGACCAGAGGGCCTGTAGTATAGAATGGGGGCGGAGTCATTTATAGGTCACATGATGTCTGCTCCGCTTTTCATCAGATTATCTCACACACACCGTATCCTAAACACTTCTGTATAGAAGAAGATCCATCAGTACATAGGAAATAGAGAGCACACAGCTCAGAGCTGTACACTGACCACAGGTGGAGGAAAATGAGGACCGATCTACACAGAGAATGACACCCATCCTTCCTCATCACATCATACAATCCTCCAATCATAACCCTCCTCCATACATCCCATAATAATCCTCCAATCATAACCCTCCTCCATACATCCCATAATAATCCTCCAATCATAACCCTCCTCCATACATCCCATAATAATCCTCCAATCATAATCCTCCTCCATATATCCCATAATATTTATCCATTCATAGTCCTCCTCCATTCATCCCATAATAATTCCCCATACACATCTCATAGTAGCCCTCGATACACATCCCATAATAATGCTGTGAATTCAGTCTCACACCCCCACAATAATCTGACTTTTTCAGCAACAGCCCAGAAATTCAATTTTTTTTTTCTTTAAAGTCAGTTATTTTTAGTCGCAGCCAAGAAATTCACATTTTCAAAAAGAAATGTCAGTTATGTTTTAAGCAGCAGCAGCAGCAGCCAAGAAACTCAATTTACACACAAAGAAAAGATGGCCGCCAGCAGATTTGAAATTTGGCAGTTACACAGTTGTAACGGCAACCAGAGTCATGTGACCAGCACAGGGATAGAAGTGGTCAGCAGCCACACAGCTCAGAACGTGACGGACTCTCCTGGGAGAAGGAAGCGAGTGTGTTTGCTCTGCTGTGTTGCAATATTCTAACAATGCGACTTTTCAGGAGAAGAAACGTTCACCAGCGGGATCCCCTGAACACCAACAAAGAGGAACCTGTTGTATTACTGAAAGTGGGACCTTTAGTAGAGAACCACCTACCTACCACACAGCCCACAATACCTGCCCCCCAGAAGGGTGGGTGCTGGGCAATGATTAGACATCTGTTTCAGAAGAAGAGAGGATACAAGGCGAAGGATCTTCTGAACCAAGAAGCAAATGTACCAATCAGTGTACAACCCATGACAGAGGACTGCCAGTCTGAGGATACCGCACCTCTAAGGGGTGAGGGGAGGGCACTTAGGCGGGGGGTTGGGGGCATTCCTCAACCAAAAACCAGGAAAGATGCTGATGGTAAGTATTATCATAGAGAAATAGAATGCACTGTAGGGCAATAGAATGCATGTCACTCACATATATATATATATATATACTATATCAGGGTGGATTTGATTTAAATCACTAGTCAGTAAGGCTTGATTTAAATCCTAGTTTTCTACATAAAGACTAATTCTTGCTGGTATAACTTTAATATACAAGTAGATGAAGATTTTTAGAATAACAACTTTTCATATTAGTTTTTTATCCCCAGTTTAATAGGTTAATCATTCATATTTGGACAACTTTTCTGTTGTACTTAGGAAGGAGAAAAATAATCATTACCTTAATAATAACAATTTAAATAGATTTATTCATCTGAAACAATAACATTCCAGCATATGTGATTTGCTTAAACATCCATGTTTGTTAACTAATTTGGCTAAACAAAATATATATATTTTAAGAAACTTAGACTGTCAGCCCCTTCCTCCTCACACTTAGTTTCACTTTCTTCTTGTGCAGATCTATTCCACTCCAAACAATCAGAAAAATATTGTTTCTATTCTATTCACTGAACTTCTTGAAACTTAGCACTGAAGGGGTTGATTCTGTATTCATAGGTTTGTAGAAGTTAGGATGAAGGTCTTTTTCTTAACTCTGTTCATGTTATAACATTTTTGCTGTGAAGAAGAGGCATGTGATCTCCGCTGAGTCAAATTCAGTTTTGAGAACTGCAAAAGTAAACCGAACATCTGTGATAATATCTTGTAGGCAGAGAAACTGCCCAATAATCTTACAAAAACCTCTGGAAGAGCATGACATTGTGAATGGATTCATGGAATTTATTTACCAAAAAAATTAAACATATACAGCCTTATTCTACATAATTAAAAAAACTAATCTTTATTTCATGATGGAATAACCTTTGGATGGTAATAGATTTTCCTCAAAAAGCATTTTATTAAAAAAAAATCAGATTTAAATAAAAAAAATCCGATTTTTTTTATTTTTTTAAAAAAATCATTTACAAAACCACCCTGTACTATATACACTGGGGTCACTGCTATATACACCTAGAGGGGTCACTGCATAGAGTAGGGGAGTGTTAGGACCCCTGTCAGGTCTCCATTAGGGAGATTCACCCTCTCCATGTGTCCTGATCACCAATGTCACCAGGATGGAAAGTGACAGAAGATCCACAAGGGCAGGAATAGAGGGGAAATCTTGGGATGGGGTAACGGCTTCCGGTAACAATGGTCTAGGAGGGGACTGAGCTCACCTTGGAGAGATTTCTTTCCAAGTCTTGCTGTGTTTACAGAACAGATGATGAAGGGAAATCTCTCCATTGGGACCCTTCCGATAGCAGGCTAGGAAAACACCAAGAAAATGTCTTGCAATAAACAGCAGCATTTCACAGTTAGCTAATTCTTCATTTGACCAAGGGGCAGCCAATCAGATTTGAAAGTGACATTTATCAGGTCAGAGGTGACATGTATGAGGAGTGAGGTGACAGGTATGATGTGTGAAGGAGACACACAGACCTGATGGTGCTGCCACCACACCTCTGCCATTCTCATCATTGTCACTGGGAGCGGTCATGCAGACAGCCATGTTCTGGGCTCTGAATGGGGGCTGAAGAATATTCCTTCTATTTTATATTAGTGTGCGCAGAACATAGCTGCCTATAGAACTCATCCCCCTGCTCCTGCAGACCCCCCTCCCCCCACTCTTTATTGTTCAATGGCATCATTTTGGTGAGTGCCCTACATATTTCAGCCTCTAGAGCAGGGGTAGGCAACCTGTGGCTCTCTAGCTGTTGTGGAACTACATTTCCCATGAGGCATTGCAAAGATTACAAAACTGACAGTTACAGCTATGACTTGCAGAGGCATGATGGAACTTTTAGTCCTGCAGCTCTCAGGTTGCCTACCCCTGCTCTACAGCATTACCAAAGTTTAACCACTTGAGCTCCAGAGGATTTACCCCCCTTAATGACCAGGCCTCTTTTTGCTACTCGGCGCTGCATTAATTCAAATAATTGCGCGGTCATGCAATGCTGCACCCAAACAAAATTTACGTCCTTTTTTCACACAAATAGAGCTTTCTTTCGGTGGTATTTGATCACCTGTGCGCTTTTTATTTTTCACGCTATAAACAAAAAAAGGCCAAAACTTTTGAAGAAAAACAATATTTTTTATTTTCAGCCATAAAAAATATATAGTAAACTCAAAGTTGGTTATAAATTTAAGCCAAAATGTATTCTGCTCCATGTTTATGGTAAAAAAAAATCCCAATAAGTGTATATTGATTGCTTTGTGTGGAAGTTATAGCGTCTACAAACTATGGTATAGATACTGCAATTTACGCCATTTTTTTGCTATACAGCGCTGTGCTAGTTTAACGGACAATTGCACGGTCATGCAATATGGTACATAAATGAAATTTACATCCTTTTTTTCCCCACAAATTGAGCTTTCTTTCGGTGGTATTTGATCGCCTGTGCGGTTTTTATTATTTGCGCTATAAAAAAAAAAGGCTGACAATTTTGAGGAAAAAAAAACAATATTTTGGACTTTTTGCTATAAAACATGTCCAGTAAAAAAAAAATGCAAAAATCAAATTTAGTCATAAATTTCTGCCAAAAGGCATTCTGCGACATGTCTTTGATAAAAAAAAAACCCAATACGTGTAAATTAATTGGTTTACGTGAAAGTTATAGCGTTTACAAATGTCAGGAAAGATACTGGGATTTTTAGTTTTTTTTTCATACTAATAATGGCGGCGATCAGCGAATTATGGCGTTGATCAGGGACTTATGGCGGGACTGCAGCGGACCTTCTGACATTGGGGGGTACTGACTTGGGGTCACTGACATCCCCAAAAACACTAATACAGTGATCAGTGCAAAAAAAAAAAAACCTGACACTGTACTAATGGCAATGGGGAGGAAGGGGTTAACTTTATTTTGCAGGGAAGGGTTATAAGAGTGAGGGGAGTGTTTTACTAGG
The DNA here is from genome assembly GCF_062004578.1 of Staurois parvus. Lineage (NCBI taxonomy): Eukaryota > Metazoa > Chordata > Amphibia > Anura > Ranidae > Staurois > Staurois parvus. The sequence goes on along the minus strand of NW_028317991.1, from coordinate 8,232,189 downwards.
GGGCGGGGGTGTGTACTGGGCGGGACAAGGCTGATCGAGAAAGAGAAACTGTTCTTTCTCGATCAGCTCATCCTCGAGCTGACAGGGAAGTGACAGACAGCACAGCTACTGCAGCTGTGCTCTCTGTCACTGTTTGCTGCCGATCGCCGGGACATAGCCGCTAAGGAGCGGCTGTGACCCGGCGACTAACATCTGCGGCGGTGATCCGCGGGACAGATAGGGCGGCGGCGTGCCTCGCGCGCCCCCTATTTGTTTACAAAACACACGTTTTAAAACGTGGTTTTGCCTGCGAGTGCCGCCCTGCCGCCATATATGTACAGTGGCAGGGCGGCAAGTGGTTAAGTAACACCCTTGTTGTACAACCACTGAGATATGGAATATTAGAATGATTATTACTTAGGAAAAGCAGAACGCTGGGATTGCATTAAAAGGGAGGAAGAGTAAATCACCAGCATACTGAGCAGGACGCACAGCCTGCGTATGTCATGTAGCAGATCAGTGGTCTTTATCACCAGGATCTCAGCGCAGACAGGATTTCTATGGTTTGGTGGCCACAAAGTCTAACTATGGTGATACTGAGTGAATTAAAAGCACTTTAGCTGACACTTGTCCTGGCACAGAAAGCCATGCACTGAAAATGGACTCCCAGGGCTCAGACCCCCACATTGTCTATGTATAGAATTCCCATAGAGAACCGGGTGACACAAGATCCATTCAAGAACACTGATGACATTCGCTTACATATGTAAAATCAAATGCATTTAAATGTCCACAGATTCTGTGTTACTTCAGTAAATAACATGTAAATAGCAGGAATAGAAATAATTTTTTTTTTTTTTTTCTTTCTCCAGAAGCAAATATTGACTCAACTGCCAATGAAATAGAGCTGACCCTAGTTGGTTTACTCTTCAGCGAGAGAGAGGAAACCTCAGTGGCTGCAATCGCCACAGAGGATGGGCCAACGTCACAGGATACAGCCACAAAGGACACAGAAACAGAAGTGACCTCATCCACCAAAGAAGAGGAGTCAGAAGTGATCCCATCCAATGAGGATGAGGAAACAGAAGTGGACAAGTCATGCGCACTATCATTGGAAAGTGTCACCGTCCATGGACTACTTGGACAGGGGAGCTATGGGAAGGTGGTGTTGGCCTCCCATCCCTCCTTTCATCAGAAGCTTGCCATCAAGATCGTTAAAAATAATTTGCGATTTAACGAAGACGATGAAGAGCTTGAGATACTGGAAACATACAGGAACACTCCGTATATCATTCATCTATGTGGATCATTCCAGACAAAGGTAATGCTTCATCTTTTTCATCCTATTCCTGTACTGCGCTCTCCCACTGACCCACCTCTAAAATTTATGTTATGCAAACTGCATGTTTTTTCTAAGCCAAAATAGAAGGATAAGCCTCCCCCTTCCCCCGATGTTGGTCTTTTGGACCTATCAATTAGTCCTTCAGCCAATGAGTGCTGAAATGTGAGTGGCGGAGGGGAGCGCCACTTGTGTCCCACGCCAGGTTTTTCTGAAGGCTCTGGCTGTAGTCGGGGAAGCAGTATTATTATTATTATTATTACATCGAGTTTATATAGCGCCAAAGGGTTTACTCAGCGCTGTACAATAGAGGGGGAGTATAGGTAAAAGCAGAACTCTAGAGCGCCTACTACAAGGCTGGAGGTTGGTGAAGTAATCTGTACAGAGTAGAGGTTTTCTTTAAAAGAAGCCATTTACTGAGAGGCTGCCATAGCTGACCTACTTTTGAAACTGCTAGTTGCCTGGCTGCCTGGGGTCTCAAAAATTAAAGTCGCCGAGCCAGAACCAGCCTGCAGCTAAAAGGACTGGAGAAGGCAGGCTTCCGGATCTATATGGGACTTCCAGAATGGTGACCAAAGTACTGAAGTGACTGGATCACCCTTACAGCCAGACAAAACTAGTATTGTGATCAGGATAGTCCAGCCATGATGGCCTACGTATTTTCTGTTTGCTTTTCCCAATCTCCTGAAGGAAGAACCCACATTGCACTGTCTGCCGGTGTGTGTGCGCGCCTTCGTATATTCTTTCACAAAGTGAAATATTACTTGTCTCTAATTTAACCTCTCTCTTATTTTTATACAGACTCACCTGTTTCTCGCCATGGAATTCCTGAGTGGAGGGGATCTTCGGGACCTGATAGAGGATAAAGCTCCACTTCGGTACATACCCATAAGGTAAGTTCAATGACAGGGCTGTGATGGAGTCAGGGGTGGCTGAGCACAGGCAGTGACACAGCCAGGCCCCTCCAACTGAGCCTCGTCCATCCATACCCCTATGTACTATAGGGGGAAATCATCTTTACCTTTTATTGGTCTGTGAGGATTTTGAATGCTAATTCATATTTTTTCTCTCCTTTAGACATCTCACTGCTGAAATTGTTTGTGGCCTGCAATTCCTGCATGCTGGTTTGGTGCTGCACAGGTATGTATTGGATTAGCTGACTAATAATCACTCCTTGGCTTCTGGTATCTTATTGAATCAGGAAGACATTCCACCAGAGTTCCCAGTTGTGTTTCCTCCTGTAAGGTCTCCTTGCTCATGCCATATTCTGCTTAATGTAGGATTTAGACAAAGTCCAGCTAAAGGAGTGAGAACTCCTCATAAGGAATAGAGCAGGTGGGCGGAGCTGGGAACCCAGAACTTCCTGTAGACGGATATAAAAGAAGCCAATGTCCACCCATCAATGTTCACCCATCTTTGTACAGTTGTATATTTGTATCTTTTATCTCTTTAATAAAATGTGGGATATGCAGAGCTAATTGTTCACTTCTTTTCTTCACAGCGATCTCAAACCTGAGAACATTCTCCTGGACCATGACGGACACATCAAAATTGCAGATTTTGGCTCCTCATGTACCGAGTCCAGAAAGACCATAGGACGTCGGGGTACATCTCGTTACATGGCTCCAGAGGTAAGATTCGTGATGTCCTGATATTAGACTTTATTGTAATGTTTATTATACTGTAGGATATAGAGAAGACACACAGGGGGCTCCCCTTTCATTTGATGGAGAATTCCTCCACTGGACCCCCGGTTGATTTCAGTGGCTCTCCAGGCCAGAACTATATCCAATAAAAGGTGGGAAGTTCTGAGAGTTGCAGCAGTGTTGGGGCTTCTTTGTAGAGTCCGCCCGATTCACACATACAAATGGGATAAAAGCTTCAGGAACGGCTCACCTGCTCCACTCATTCTTCTCTTTACCATGGTGAGCGCTTGTGAACATTGAGCTATTGGGGTCAGTACACCTTTAAGAGAAACAAAGTATGCCTCGAGACAAGGGTTAGACCCGCTGTCAGGTTTTTATTGGTGTCCTCATTAGAAAGAGTCACACTGTTTATTTGTACTGGCGATCCCTGTTAGCCAGAAGGAAAATAAAGCGGAAAGCAAAATGTTACAGCTGTCCCCAGAAAAGGAATAGAGGGAAAGTCTTCCAATGGTGAGACTTGTTTGGGGACAAGATCCTAAGAGTAGAGTTTCCCTCACTTTGGGAGAATTGCTTTGACTTCCTATTGCATCTCTGGGACAAGAAGTGAAGGGAAATTTCCTCAATGGCACACAGACAGCAAAAAAAAAGTTGGCAGGGGTCTGAACCCTTCCACACACTATCCAAAACTTAGAAAACAAAGAGTTTGACTATATATAAATGTTAAGCTCCACCTCCAATATTCACAAGCAGCTCTGCCTTAGTTTGATGTCTCTAACACAATTTTAGGATTCCTGGGAGGCTTCATACGTCACATATGTCAGCATGGAGTCTCCTCTGTCCTAACTATAGTCTCATCCTTTTTTCTGCCCTTATGTTTCTACAGGTCACTGAATGTATGCCATACTTCACCACAGCAGACTATTACTCCTTGGGAGTGATATTATATGAGTTGTCCATAAGCGCCGATGACTTCAGAAAGATCAAGAGAAATAAGAATGAAAGCTTGTCTGTGACAATCCTTAGAGAGAACTCGAATTTTGCAAATCACAAGGACAAGCAGCTCAATGGACTCATACTTATGGTAAGTATACACAGCTTTACCCTTTCCAGGTTCTATAGATCTTGAGAGGAGTTCAGGAAACATGATTGCACATTCTTACCGGCACACATTCACGTGGGTCATAGCGAGTCTTTTAGCACGCTGACTGCTTAGTGGAAGGATCCGCCTTCACTTCTAGCCCCCCTGAGCTGTCTCAGTGTTGTTATAAGGAAAGCAGCAGTCCTTGTGTCCCATTAGCAGTAGAAGAGTCTTAGACATTACACCACCAAAATGAAAATCCTATTACAGAGGATGGCTAGGGAAATATTACATTGCAGACGATGTGTATGACTTGAGTTCACATTCTGTGTGTGTTTCATTTGACAAGCCAATTGCACATACAGAACATTTGATTTCTGAGAACGTTCCTTACACAGACGGAGTATAGAACTCCCTTGGTGTGGCATCGATAGAAGAGAAAAAATCCCGGCAGTTGCAGCTTTGATAGAAAGATGATTTTTATACATTCTTCATAACAATTCATTGCAAAATATCCTTTGTGATTTTTTTCTAGTTTTCCTTTAAAGCCTCTCATGAGCTAACATGACACAAATAGGGGACCATGCTACGACCCAATCCAATCATGACATAGTGGTGGGTTTAGAAGTAAAATCATGGAAGCTGAAATATGTCACTGTCAGAATCCAATATTACAATGGGGAGTTCTGTTGGTCACATATTGTTAATTGTTCTCCCAGTGTTTCTTACCATATTTCTTTCTTCTTTACAGCTCCTATGGCCAGAAGAGGACATGCGGACATACTTGGTACGTGACATCAGAAAGAACCCATTTTTTAACATGATCAATTGGGCCCAGGTGGAACAAGGTAAGTCACCCCCAGCTATTGCACCAAAACTGGTAAGTATATGAACAATAGAGGGGTCCATGTATGGGGGAGGGGAGTTTTTCATCAGCATCCAAGACATATTTTTGAACAGAATTCTCACATTTGCGATCTTGTGCTCACTGCACAATCACATGGTCTGGGGACTCTTCTGAAGGAATTCTGTTTATTATTGGTGATAATTATTGTGTATGGGTCAGGCTCACAGCCTAGGCCTGCTTTGTTTATCTTGGTGATCCTGCCAGTAAAATGCTTCCTGTCCTGGGATGACAATGCGGACCTACTGTACCTATGGAGAAGAAGTGTTGTCACCCTAGCCTGATTAGAACTAAAAACACATTCACCTCTTTTTACCTCCATTACACAGAGGGGATTGCTTTCTAGTTCACAGACAGAAGCTGAGAAAACTGATAACAAGGAGATCTCAGCTCATGGTACAGGAACTTACAAAGTCACTGGATTTCTGACAGGAGTAACAGATAATTTCCTGTACCTGTAGGGAATATACTTGGCCTGAAAGATATAAAATGAATGCCGCCTCCACATCTAATGCTTCTTTTGACCACTAGAGGGAGTTGGGGAAGAAGAATCCCTCTTGGGGCAATCTGCTGCATATCAGGGAGTTGGGTCACCAAGCTTTGTCACCATTTTCTGTATCAATCAGAAACATTGATGAATGTCATTTTCTCTTTCTAGACTGTCATGGAACCGGAACATTCAAGTATGAAGATGGAAGAATTAATGGACTGTGTAGTCCGAGGGATTCCGTTATACGGGGAGGACCTGGAGTATTCTGAAAAGTCTTCCATGGAAAGTGATGAAGACGCTGTAAGCGAGGAGGACCTGGATAATTCTGAAGAGTCTTCCATGGAAAGCGATGAAGACACTGTAAACGAGGAGGACTTGGATAATTCTGAAGAGTCTTCCATGGAAAGTGACGAAGACGCTGTAAACAAGGGGGACCCGGAGTATTCTGAAGTGTCTTCAACAGAAAGAGATGAAGACGCTGTAAACGAGGAAGACCTTGATAATTCTGTAAAGTCTTCCACGGAAAGTGGTGAAGATGCTGTAAACGAGGAGGACCTAAATAATTCTAAAGAGTCTTCCACGGAAAGTGACAAAGACGCTGTAAACGAGAAGGACCTGGATAAACCTGAAGAGTCTTCTGCAGAAAGTGATGAAGACGCTGTAAACGAGGAGAACCTGGATAATTCTGAAAAGTCTTCCATGGAAAGTGATGAAGACACTGTAAACGAGGGGGACCCGGAGTATTCTGAAGCGTCTTCCACGGAAAGTGACGAAGACGCTGTAAACGAAGGGGACCCAGAGTATTCTGAAGAGTCTTCAACAGAAAGAGATGAAGACGCTGTAAACGAGGAAGACCTAGATAATTCTGTAAAGTCTTCCACAGAAAGTGGTGAATACGCTGTAAACAAGGAGGACCTAAATAATTCTAAAGAGTCTTCCATGGAAAGTGACAAAGACGCTGTAAACGAGAAGGACCTGGATAAACCTGAAGAGTCTTCTGCAGAAAGTGATGAAGACGCTGTAAACGAGGAGAACCTGGATAATTCTGAAAAGTCTTCCATGGAAAGTGACGAAGACACTGTAAACGAGAAGGACCTGGATAAACCTGAAGAGTCTTCTGCAGAAAGTGATGAAGACGCTGTAAACGAGGAGAACCTGGATAATTCTGAAGAGTCTTCCATGGAAAGCGATGAAGACACTGTAAACGAGGAGAACCTGGATAATTCTGAAGAGTCTTCCATGGAAAGTGACGAAGACACTGTAAACGAGGAGGATCTGGATAATTCTGAAGAGTTTTCCAAGGAAAGTGACGAAGACGCTGTAAACGAGGGGGACCCGGAGTATTCTGAAGCGTCTTTCACGGAAAGTGACGAAGACGTTGTAAACGAGGGGAACCCAGAGTATTCTGAAGAGTCTTCAACAGAAAGAGATGAAGACGCTGTAAACGAGGAAGACCTTGATAATTCTGTAAAGTCTTCCACGGAAAGTGATGAAGACGCTGTAAACGAGGAGGACCTAAATAATTCTAAAGATTTTTCCACAGAAAGTGACAAAGATGCTGAAAATGAAGAGGATCTGGAAAAATCTGAAGAGTCATCATGGAAAGTGACGAAGACGCTGTAAACGAGGAGGACCTGGAAAAATCTGAAGAGTCTTCCATGGAAAATGAAGAAGACGCTGTAAATGTGAAGACCTTGACTATTTTGAAGAGTCTCTACCATCTCTACCGTCGAGCATTGAACAGGGAGATGAACTGGGCATCCTAGACTGATGATTCAGGGACAATCCGATTGCCTTAGGGGGTCAGGAAGGAATTTTTTACTCCGTTGGTGACCATCTGACCAAGGGGTTTTTTTGCCTTCCTCTGGATCATCGGAAGGTTTACGGGTCTGAAAAGGCAGCACCTCTGAGGAGTCGGAGGATAACACTGGCCGATCTCCAATAGAAAGAGGAGTGCATTATGCACAGGACGCAGAGTTCAGGAGTGCATTATTAACAGGGAGAAAGGTTCAGGAATGTGTAACCCGCAGAGTGTAAGGGTTCAGGAGTGCATTATGCACAGGGCATTATGTACAGGGTTCAGGAGTGCATTAAGCACAGGATTCAGGAGTGCATTATGCACTAGATTCAGGAGTGCATTAAGCACAGGGCGCAGGGTTCAGGAGTGCATTATGCACAGGGTGCAGGGTTCAGGAGTGCATTATGCACAGGGCGCAGGGTTCAGGAGTGCATTATGCACAGGGCGCAGGGTTCAGGAGTGCATTATGCACAGGGCACAGGGTTCAGGAGTGCATTATGCACAGGGCGCAGGGTACAACCCCGTCTCTGTTCTGACCTCACCTGCACCCCCATGGACTTCCACCATGTTTAGATAGATAGATAAAGTAAATATATAGATAAAGTAGATAGATAGATAAAGTAGATAGATAAAGTAAATATACAGATAAAGTAGATAGATTGATAAAGTAGATAGACAGATAAAGTGGATAGATAAAGTAGATAGATAGATTTTTTTAAAAGATCATAGACAGAAAGAGAGAGAGATAGCTGGATAACAAAGCTCCGGTATCCTAATGGATAAGGCACTGGCCTCCTAAGCCAGGAATTGTGGGTTTGAGTCCCACCTGGGGTGATATCTTGCTAGTCTCTTTTACCAGGACGAGGGGAGGATGAAGAATAAAACCAACCAGGAGGAGATCCACCTCTCTGTGCTTCATGTGACAGTCCTAGAAGTTCCCTTTCCTGACACCTTAACAATATATGTGTGCAATCACTATCTCACTTTGGAGCAGACTCCATGGACCACTTGGTGTTTTTTTGCCGTCGGTCTTCTATGTTTCTTTCCCAGTAAACTCCCCAAGAATGGCCATAACCCCCAGCATTAGTATTAGTGGGACCAAAAAAATTGCCCAGGCATGAGTGATCACTTGCTGCAATACCCACCCCCAATATTGGTGTCAGTGTCAGTAATAAAACCCCAAAATTCCTGCAAATGACTCTAATAACTCCCAATATTGATTTCAGTAATAAAACCCCAGAATTCCTGTGAATAACTCAAATAATAACCCCCAATATTCGTGTCAATGGCTACAATCTGAGGAATTTTGACTTACCTGTAATGTCCATAGTATGGTACAAGACACAGGCAACTTATCCATATACTATAGGTTATCACACTGCAATGCAGCCTAGAGCTGAGACATGCTGCATTTTATCGCAGGGTATCATACAGGACTGCATGGCAGTGTACAGCAGCCCAGTAAACCACACTGCTGTACAGTGGCATGAATGAAGCATCATTATTGTGCACTTCAAATAAAGTTTCAACAAAAAAAAAAAGGAGCTGTAAGATGTACTGAATAGCGCATCACACCGTCCCTAAAACTCTCCGACATCTGTCCGTTCTGTGTGAATTCAGCCTAAGATCAGTCCAAATTCCTCTGATTCTAATCACACAGTACAGGAGAATGGCATCTTATTCATACACCATGGGACATCCCCAAGCAATGAATTCCAGGGTGGGCAACAACTAGGCAAACAGAACTGGCCCAAGAAATAACAGGGTTATACCCCCCAGGTTCAGTGTGTCACTGCAACAACCTTGTGGCCGAAAGATGCATCTGCTGAAGATTGGACATCCAGCCGGTAAAACTTTGTAAAAGTATGAAGAGAAGACCGGGGGCAGAAGACCAGGTGATGGCCATACAGTTGGGTGACAGAGGTTTGGTGCCTAAAGGCCGGGGGGGATAAACAGATCCAGTGGAGTGGGAACATAACAAGGAAGAAAGGATGTTTTTGAACATTAGCTCTCGTATTCAAATCCTGTATTCACTGTACAATGGTGGGTTTTCAAGCGGGGTGCCCCTTGTGAGGACCCACAGATTGGACAAACAGGGAATATTTGTGTAATGTTAGAGAAGATTTTAGGTACACTCTAATGGCTGTGATTAGGTCAGACAATGTAGAGAGATTTCCTTTGGATGGTTGGGAGCTGGGCACAAGGAAGGCAGAGCAATGTCCTCACCTTTGGATGGTTGGGAGCTGGGCACGAGGAAGGCAGAGCAATGTCCTCATTCAGATTAAATGCCAAATCCACCTTTGGAAGAAAAGATGGTCTGGGGTGTAACACAACCGTGTCACTATGAAGGATGAGGAAAGCCTCTTTACAGGAAAGAGCTGCCAATTCAGAAACACTTCTAACAGACGTTAATAATAATACAACCTGAGGGAGACCCTCCAAATATTAGATCCTGATGGAGAACCACATAATACTGGGACCAGATGGAGACCCTCATAATAACACAACTTGACAGAGATCCACATAATAATAGAACCCGAGGGAGACCTTCATAATAAACACAATGTCATGGAGATCCACATAAATAATGGAACCTGAGAAGACCCTCAAAATATTAGATCCTGATGGAGAACAACATAATAGTGAAACCTGATGGACATCCTCCTAATAACAGAACCTAAAAGGAGACCCTCATAAGATTGGAGATCCTCGTAATATTTTACCCTGATAGAGGTCCACATAATAAAGGAATGCAAGAGACCCTCATAATATTGGAACATTATGGAGACCCTAATTATAATGGAAACTGGTGGTGATCTTTATAATAACACAACCTGTTGGAGAACCTGATATTACTGGAACCTGGAGGGGACCCTGATATTACGGGAACCTGGAGGGGACCCTGATATTACTGGAACCTGGAGGGGACCCTGATATTACTGGAACCTGGAGGACACCCTCATATTACTGGAACCTGGAGGACACCCTCATATTAATGAAATGCGGAGGAGACCCTAATATTACTGGAACCTGATAGAGATCCACATAATATTGGACCCCGGAGAAGACCCTCATTGTAATGCATTCTGTATATACATACATACTGATCCCTGTGATAGGCACCACACTGTACATTTGTTGGTGTTTATCACTGTATCCTCTGCAGGAGCTGTTGGGTTGCTGTACAATAAAAAGACGTAGGCCCCACTCACATCAGCACGCACGTGAATGCACATTCTGGCGCTCTTTATTTTCTGTGCATTTTGCACAACCCGCATATGGCAGCGCATTCCTTTGAAATTGTGCCCTACATGTGACAAATTAATCTCTTTTTGGGCATTGGACTTTTGCGTTTTTTTATCGTGCGTCTGCTGGCTTAATTTGGGCTGACATTAACAATGAATGGCACCATGAACATCATGCGCATTATTAGCGCATTCCCAGCGTGCAAAGATGTGAATGAAGTCTCAACAATGTAGATAAACAAATGCAAAACATTCTATAGATGAACATGACCTTCCCGGAGGTCTCCATCCTCATTATACGTCTTCCAGTCTGGGGGATTCCTATCACAGCTGCTGCAGGAATCCATAAACCACACAAGTGTAAAGTTTGGTGGAGGGGGGATTATGGTGTTAGGTTGTTGGCCCCTTAGTTCCAGTGATGGGAACTCTTAAAGCATCAGCATACCAAGACATTTTGGACAATTTCATGTTCCCAACTTTGTGGGAACAGTTTGGGGATGGCCCCTTCCTGTTCCAACATGGCTGCGCACCAGTGCGCAGAGCAAGGTCCATAAAGACATGGATGAGCGAGTTTAGGGTGGAGGAACTTGACTGGCCTGCACAGAGTCCTGACCTCAACCCCATAGAACACCTTTGGGATGAATTAGAGCGGAGACTGTGAGCCAGGCGTTCTCCCCCGACATCAGTGCCTGATCTCACAAATGTGCTTCTAAAAGAATGATCACACATTCCCATAGACACACTCCTAAACAGCATTCCCAGAAGAGTTGAAGCTGTTACAGCTGCAAAGGGTGGGCCAACTCAATATTGAACCCTATGGACTAAGACTGGGATGCCATTAAAGTTCCTGTGCGTGTAAAGGCAAGCATCCCAATAATTTTGGCTATATATATATATATATATATATATATATATATATATATATATATAAAAACAGCGATGTCTAAATCAGAAATAAAGTGACTCAAAAAATATTTAAATTAATAAGATTAATTGTCCAAAAAATATATTTGGTTAAAGTCCAATCATTTAAGTGTTCTCCTGTGACCCCCTCCTTAAAATAACGGCCACCATGTGTATCTGTCACAGGAATCCAGTGCAAAAAATCCTCCACCATACATCTGCTCACCTCCAGCAGTGTGACCTCACATTGTACAATGTTTTGGTCTAACTGCACTTTTGGTCACATATGTATGGACTCTGAAGATCGAATTGCTGAAAATTAGCTCCAAAAGATGCTCCCTCTAGATGACCGCCTCAGGCTCATCCGAAATCCTCATAAACAGAAGCTCAAAATAATGCTTTATCCTTTAAAACTTTTATTTGCACATTAAAACATAAGAAATGCACTCACATTCCGGAGGTCCATATCTGCACCATGTATGATGAACATCCAGCAATGTACTAATTGGGCACAAGATGGCAGTATCATCCCGGGCAGTATGGAAACAGTCGGGCTCCAAACACAGTATATTGCAAGGCAATGCACGGGCCCTATGTACAACTTCAACTGCCTACAACTATGAAAATCCTGGAGAGGCGTATGGATTACTACTACTGCTATTCCGATGAATGACGTTTTTCCCATTAGTCACGTTTTGGAGCCAAGACTGTTTCCATACTGCCGGGGATGATACTGCCATCTTATGCCCAATTAGTACATTACTGGATGTTCACCATGCATGGTGCAGATATGGACCTTTGGAATGGGAGTGCATTTTTTATGTTTTAATGTGCAAATAAAAGTTTTAAAGGATAAAGCATTATTTTGAGCTTCTGTTTATGTGTATATGAGGATTTTTTTAAAAAAATCTAATTTCTTCATAAATTTAGGCCAAAATATATTCTGCTATATGTCTTTGGTAAAAAAAAGAACAAAACAAAAAAGTGGATATTGACTGGTTTGCGGGAAATTTACAGCGCCTACAGTGGATGGGATATACAGTGAAGGAAATAAGCATTTGATCCCCTGCTGATTTTTGCTGATCAGTCTAAAAATCAAATGGTAGGTGTATTGTAACACCGAGAGACAGAATAGCAACAAAAAATTCAAAAGAAATGCATGTCTAACAAATGATGCACTGATTTGTATGTTCATGAGGGAAATAAGTATTTGATCCCCTTCACAAAACATGACTTAGTACTTGGTGGAAAATCTCTTGTTGGCTATCACAGAGGTCAGACGTTTCCTGTAGTTGGCCACCAGGTTTGCACACATCTCAGGAGGGATTTTGGCCCACTCCTCTTGGCAGATCCTCTCCAAGTCATTAAGGTTTGGTGGTTAACGTTTGGCAACTCGAACTTTCAGCTCCCTCCACAGATTTTCAATTGGATTAAAGTCTGGAGACTGGCTAGACCGCTACAGGACCTTAATGTGCTTCTTCTTGAGCCACTCCTTTGTTGCCTTGGCCGTGTGTTTTGGGTCATTGTCATGCTGGAACAGCCATCCACAACCCATTTTCAATGCCCTAAGCAGAATGTTTCCACCACCATGTTTGACAGTTGGGATGTGTTATTGGGGTCATAGGCAGCATTCCTCCTCCTCCAAACACTGCGAGTTGAGTCGATGCCAAAGAGCTTGATTTTGGTCCCATCTGACCACAACACGTTCAACCAGTCCTCCTGTGCATCATTCAGATGTTCAGTGGCAAACTTCAGACGGGCCTGGACATGTGCTTTCTTCAGCAGAGGGACCTTGCAGGCACTGCAGGATTTCAATCCTTGTCGGCGTAGTGTGTTACCAATAGTTTTCTTGGTGACTGTGGTCCCAGCTGCCTGGAGATCATTGACACTCCACGAGGTGAGATCTTGCATGGTGCACCAGACCTAGGGAGACTGACAGTTGTTTTGTGTTTCTTCCATTTGCGAATGATTGCACCAACTGTTGTCACCTTCTCACCAAGCTGCTTGGCGATAGTTTTGTAGCCTAGTCCAGCTTTGTGTAGGTCTACAATCTTGTCCCTGACATCCTTGGACAGCTCTTTGGTCTTTGCCATTGTGGAGAGTTTAGAATCTGATTGTTTGATTGCTCCTGTGGACAGGTGTCTTTTATATAAGTAACAAAATGAGATTAGCAGCACTCCCTTTAAGAGAGTGCTTCTAATCTCAGCTTGTTACCTGTATGAAAGACACCTGGTAGCCAGAAATCCTGCTGAATGATAGGGGATCAAATACTTATTTCCCTCATGAACATGCAGATCAGTGCATCATTTGTTAGACATGCATTTCTTTTGAATTTTTTGTTGCTATTCTGTCTCTCAGTGTTACAGTACACCTACCATTCGATTTTTAGACTGATCATTTCTTTGTGAGTGGGAAAATATTCAAAATCAGCAGGGGATCAAATACTTATTTGCTTCACTGTATACTGGAATTTTTATTTATTTTTTATACTAGTAATGGCGTGGCAGCCAATCTGACGCTGACACTGGGGAGAAACTGACTAACAGCCACTGACATCTCCAGTGACAAATTTATGACAAAATTGAATTTTAAATTTTTTTTACTGGACATGTTTAATAGCAAAAAGTCAAAAATATTTTTTTCTCAAAATTGTCACTTTTTTTGTTTATAGAGCAGAAAAGTACAGTAGTGATGTCATCTCCATTTAGCAGCCAACAAGCAGAGTACTTCATTCAATGTTATCCCACTAGAGGGTTCAGGAGAAACCGCCAGCAACCTGCAAAGGAGGGCCAGGGTTGCGACTGCCTAGGGGCCTCCTCAGAGTTGAATCTGCCACTGCCAGTGAGACCAAAATCCCACAAGAATGCCCTCTTGTAATGGGTCTGAGTGCATTCTTGAGCGGTTTCCAACACCCAGACCTGCTGAAAGGTGTGCTGACATCATTTTTTCACACAAAGAAAGCTTTCGTTGGTGGTATTTGTTCACTGCTGGGTTGTTTATTTTTTATTATATAAATTAAAAAAGACCAAACATTTTGAAAAAAAAATATTTCTTTCTGCTATAAAACACCCAATAAAAAAATTTAAAGTTTAGGCCAATTTTGGGCCAAAATGAATTCTGCTACATGTATTTGGTAAAAAAAATCCCAATCAGTGTATATTGGTTTGTATGAAAGTTATAGCGTTTACAAACCATGGTATGTATACTGGAATTTACACAGTTCTAGACACTATACTGGTCATGGCTGCGATCAGCAAATTATAGTGGGACTGTGATAGTGTGGTGGAAAAACTAGTGCTAGCTGATGCTGACGGGGAGGTACACTAACTGATACTGACATCAATAGTGGCACTAATACAGTGATCAGTGCTAATACTGTACACTGTCACTGTACACTGGCTGGGAAGGGGTTAACATCTAGGGCGATCAAGGGGTCAATTGTGTGCCTAACAATGTGTAATATGTGCTGCCTTTACTATATTTTATGGCTGTTTATTCTCCCTGCTTTGCAAGGTGAATAAACAGCCAGATTGCTGTTCCCTGTACACAGAGTTGTTTCGTAAACACAGAATTGTAAACACAGCCGATTTCAGACAAAATCATTGGCTGAAATCAGCTATCAAACTTCAGCTGTGTCCAATCACAGCATGGCTCGAGCGAGGGAGCATGCATGCGCACCCCAAACCTGGAAGTTTGGTCGCAATGTGTCAGAACGTCGCCTGTGCTGCTCGCCCTCAGTATATGTGCTGAAGACGGGCGGCAAGTGGTTAAGAAAGAGAATATGTTCCTTACCGGGTTTTGTCCAGAAGTCTCTCCAGAACACCCAAAAGGAGACCCAGGCGAAGCTTCATGTCCGGAGTTGCTGACCCAGCTGTAAAGCAAGAGAAGAAAATAAAGTGTTACCGCAAGCTTTGCTTTGGCTATGAAAAATGAAGATGTTTCCACCAGTTCTTTTACTTCAGAATAAATGTCATTTCTTTGTATATATTATGAAGGTTTCAAATTGCAGTTTTAAATGATGCCAAACAGCAGTCGCTCAGCACAGAGTGACCAGATGAAACAATGCTGCATGAATCAGAGGTGTGAACATTTTTGCAAAAAACTAAATCAGAGTCCCAATCTACTTGTCCCTCATGACAATCTGCTTGTCCTGATAAAGAAAAAATACATTTGAACCAAAACCGTATTTAAATCTGAGATGATATTAGGAATGTCTGGGTCTATCCTTCATCCCTTACACTGCCAGAGCCCTTTTTGTGTTTTTTGCACACGTTTAGAAAATTATTTTAGGACTGAAAATTACAAAAGATTAAACACCGACCATGATATATTTTCTGAAAGCAGAGACCTTAGAGAATAAAATAGTGGTAGTTCCAATTGATGTCACACGACATTACCACAAAGGTCTAGGAAACCCAACATTTCAGTAAAAGATACACTTCATTTTAGGGCACAAAATAGCAATAAATTACTCTATTTGTTTTTGGTAAAATATAAAAGACGAGGTTGCTTCGAATAAATAGATATCCAGCATGTCAAACCTTACATTTTTGTGTACTCGTGAAATGACAACAAACTTTAGTGCCCTATATTTTGTATAGGTGACGCTTTTAAAGCCTGGGAGACATAGCGGGCAAGACGGAGGCACATGGGGTGGTGGAGGAAGCTGTTACTGTGGGCTGTGTGGAATCAATCGGTGGCAGCAGTGACGCCCGAATGCTTCCACCTGACAGGTGAGTTAAATGTTTCAAAAAACTACCGGCCCGGCGTCCAAAATTACATATCCCAAGTGTTGGACGATATAAAGTGAACATCCCTGCTGAATGTGGAGTGCAGAATTTCCTTCATTAAATCTACTGACTTACACTGCAATGCATGCTCACTGGACACATGCTCACTATATGGCTTGTGGACTCCTGACCATCTCTCCTAATCAGCTTGTTAGCCATTCAATTCCAGAACCAAAGGCAGTGACCTGCAGGTGCCTCTATAACATCCTTCAACTTCTAGGAAGAGTTTACACAAGACTCTGGAGGGTGTCTGTGGGAATTTGTCCCATTTGTGAGGTCAGGTACCGGTGATGGATGAGAAGACCGGGCTCACACATTGGGCCTCACATTGGGTGCCAGAAAAAAAGACCTGGCTTGTCATGGGCATTCCAATTCATCCCCAAGGTGTTCACTAGGGTTGTGATCAGGGCTCTGTGCAGGACACTCCAGTTCCTCCACATCAAACTGGTCAGCCATGTCTTTGTGAAGCTGGCTTTGTACACAGGGGACAGTCATGGAGGGAACAGAAAAGGGTCTTCACCAAAATTTACCAAAAATTTGGAAGAATATGATTGTCTCTAATGTCTTTGTATGATGGAGTATTACTGGGACCCTTCACTGGAGACACCTGAAGGTAGGGGGGGGGGGGGGGGGGTCATACACTTTTATCCAAATAGTGCAGGGATGGCAAAAAAGATCAAGTACATCACCGGCTGCATCAGAATTAACCACTTCAGCTCCTAAAGGGTTTACCAACTTCGTGACCTGGCTATTTTTTACTATTTAGCGCTGCGCTAATATTAATGGCAATTGTGCAGTCATGTAACGCTGTACCCAAATTAAGTTTATATTTTGTTTTCACACAAATAGAGCTTTTTTATGGTATTTAGTCACTACTGAGGTTTTTATTTTTGTTGTATAAATGAAAGTAGACCCAACATTTTTGAAAAAAAAATATTTTTTACTTTTGGTTATAAAACATACTGTATCTAATCAAGATTTTTTTTCCAAATGTAATTTTTTCATACATTTAGACTAAAATATACTCTGCTACAGTTGCAAGAAAAAATATGTGAACCCCTTGGGATTACGTAGAGTTTTGCATGAATTGGGCATAAAATGTGCTCTGAACATCATCTAAGTCACAACAATAGAAGAACACAGTCTGCTGAACATAATACTACACAAACATTAGATGTTGCCATGGTTTAATTGCACATAACATGTAAACATTCACAGTGCAGGGAGGAAAAAGTATGTTAGGCCCTAGCTTAATGACTTCTCCCAGAGCTAATTGGAGCCAGGAGTGAGCCAACCTTGACTCCAATCAGTGTGATGATATTGGATGTGTTGCTGACAGCTGTCCTGCCCTTAAAAAAAGGGGTTTACTGGTTTCAAGAAGCACTGTCTGATGTGAACCATGCCTCGCAGAAAAGAGCTCTCAGAAGACCTACGATCAAGAATTGTTGACTTGCATGAAGCTGGAAAGGGTTACAAAAGTATCTCCAAAAGCCTTGATGTTCATGTGTCCACGGTAAGACAGACTGTTCACAAATGGCGAAAGTCTAGCACTGTTGCTACTCTCCCTAGGCATGGTCGTCCTGTAAAAATGACTGCAAGAGCACAGCGCAGAATGCTGCATGAGGTAAAGAAGAATCCCACAGTGTCAGCTAAAGACCTACAGAAATCTCTGGCACATGCTAACATTTTTGTTGACACATCTACAATAAGGAAAACATTAAACAAGAATGGAGTACATGGGAGGACACCACGGAGGAAGCCATTGCTGTCCAAAAAGAATATTGCAGCACGTTTGAAGTTTGCAAAAGAGCACCTGGATGTTCCACAGCAATACTGGCAAAATATACTGTGGACAGATGAAACCAAGATTGAGTTGTTTGGGAAGAACACACAACACTATGTGTGGAGAAAAAAAGGCACAGCACACCAACATCAAAACCTCATCCCCACTGTAAAACATGGCGGAGGGAGCATCATGGTTTGGGACTGCTTTGCTGCCTCAGGGCCTGAACGGATTGTTGTCATTGATGGGAAAATGAATTCCAGAGTTTATCAAGACATTTTGCAGGAAAACGTACGACCATCTGTCCGCCAACTGAAGCTCCGCAGAGGATGGGTGATGCAACAGGACAATGACCCAAAGCATACAAGTAATTCCACAAAACAATGGCCGCAACAGCACAGAATACGCCTTCTGGAGTGGCCCAGTCAGAGTCCTGACCTCAACCCCATTGAAATGCTGTGGCATAACCTTAAGAGAACAATTCACACCAGACATCCCAAGGATATTGCTACACTGAACAGTTTTGTGAAGAGGAGTGGTCCAAAATTACTCCAGATCGTTGTGCAGGTCTGATCTGCAACTACAGGAAACGTTTGGTTGAGGTTATTGCTGCCAAAGGAGGGTCAACCAGTTATGAAGTCCAAAGGTTCACATACTTTTTCCTCCCTGCACTGTGAATGTTTACATGTTATGTGCAATTAAACCATGGCAACATCTAATGTTTGTGTAGTATTATGTTCAGCAGACTGTGTTCTTCTATTGTTGTGACTTAGATGAGATTCAAAGCACATTTTATGCCCAATTCATGCAAAACTCCACGTAATCCCAAGGGGTTCACATACTTTTTCTTGCAACTGTACATGTCTTTGACAAAAGAAATCCCCCCCCCCCCCAAAAAAAAATTCCAAACAGTGTATATTGATTGGTTTGCATGAAAGTTATAGCGTCTACAGTGGATGGAATATACCCGTATTTTTCCATAAGAAGCACCTAGGTTTTAGAGGAGGAAAACAAGGAAAAAAATATTCTGAATCAATGGACTGCAGACATAGTACAGGAAATAACCAGAGACTGCGGGCATAGTACAGGAGATGACCAGAGACTGCGGACATAGTACAGGGGATGACCAGAGACTGCGGACACAGTACAGGGGATGACCAGAGACTGAAGACATAGTACAGGAGATGACCAGAGACTGCGGACACGGTATAGATGACCAGAGACTGTGGACACGGTACAGATGACCAGAGACTGCGGACACGGTACAGATGACCAGAGACTGCGGACACGGTACAGGGGATGACCAGAGACTGCGGACACGGTACAGGGGATGACCAGAGACTGCGGACACGGTACAGGGGATGACCAGAGACTGCGGACACGGTACAGGGGATGACCAGAGACTGCGGACACGGTACAGGGGATGACCAGAGACTGCGGACACGGTACAGGGGATGACCAGAGACTGCGGACATGGTACAGGGGATGACCAGAGACTGCAAACACAGTATAGGAGAAATGACCAGAGACTGCAGACCTTTGGGGAGCGGGTACCCGAATTTGACAGGTATCCGCTCCACTTCCGCGGAGTTGTTCTCCCTCCCAGTCTTCTGGGACACGTGACAGGTCACAGAAGACTGCCGGACCATTCACAAAGCACAGCGCTTCTCGCACATGCACAGTGGGCACCCAGATGTGAAGCAGCAAGCTGTCACAGCTGGGTGCCCACAGTAAAGATGCCAGCACTGGGGAGAAAAGACAGTGAGGATAGCGCTGGACCGAGGAACAAGCAGGACCAAGGAGCACAGAAGAGCCAAGCGGCCAGCCCAGTATTCTAACACAGTGGCGGCAGGAATACCGGGCCGGCTGCTCCATATTCGCTCCGTAAGACGCAACGGACATTTTCCCCCATTTTTTTTTGGGGGGGGAGGTGCGTCTTATGGAGCGAAAAATACGGTATACTGGAATTTTTATTTATTTTTTTTATACGAGTAAAGGCAGTAATCAGTGACTTATAATGGGACTGTGATAGTGTAGTGGCCAATCTGAAGCTGACACTGGGGAGAAACTGACTAATGGCCACTGACATCTCCAGTGACACTAATAGACTGATCATTGATCATACTATACACGGTCAGTGTACTAATGACACTGGATGGGAAAGGGTTAACATTTAGGGGTGATCAAGGGGTTAACAGTGTGCCTAACATGTGTAATGTATGCTGCTTTTATTAATTTGTTTCTCATCCCTGCAAAGATCATTCCCTCTGTAGAGAGCTCTGTGTTGTTTGTCAACACAGAGCTCTGGGCTGTGTTTGGACGCAGCCTCTCAGCAGATCCCAGCCAAAAATAATTGGCTGACAGATTCCTGCTGTGTGCAATCACAGCGGGTGTCGGGAGGATGACATGTGTGCGCCCTATAACCAGAAGAAGGCAGCGGCACATCAGTACGTCGCTTTGTCTGTGCGGGCCGCTGATCACATGGGGGGTCGTTTAGAAAACTCCCATCAATCAGTCAGCATTGCAGCCTTACAATATGGTGTCACCCTCTACAAAGTGACAGAAATGGGGAGTCGGAATTACAGACCAGCAGGAGCTTCACAGAGAGAATCTTCGGTAACAAACACTTTTCCTAACAATGATGAATGTCCTCTGCCCTTATTTGTTACAAAATTGTCGGTCTTTTTTTTAGTTTATAGCACAAAAATTAAAAAAACCCACAGACGTGATTAAATACCACCAAAAGAAAGCTCTATTTGTGGGGGGGAGGACATGAATGTAATTTGGATGCAGCGTTGCATGACCGCACAATTGTCAGTTAAAGTAACAGAGTGCCGTATCGCAAATCTGGCCTGATCAGGAAGGGGGGCAAATCCTCCGGAAGGCAAGTAGGTATTCTTCTATGGATTGAGCTTCTTGGAGGAGATGATTGGTGTACTTTCTGATCGGTTCGATTCCACCATGTAATATCGGGTGTTGATGTCGGTCTCCTTGTGTCTGTGTGTGTACAGTGCACAGTTTCCTCTGGTTTAGGAGGCCCCAGAGGTCTACAGCCTCTGTCTCAAAGGACTCAGGATCGATTTCACTTTCAGTGACACCAACAATGGGGCTTATCTTTCTCCTGCTCTCTCTTCAATGTGCCGCCAGGTCTAAAATTTTCTAAAATGAAGCAAAGCGTAGAGGTATAGGTCTGACACCACAAGCCATTCACAGTGTTGCCACACCCATGTCACCACACCCACTTTTTGTCACTCCCCTATGTAACCAGCCTGTGGCACACTGCATACACCCCATTTTATTTGCAGCCCCTCCAAATTATTACCTATGTACTTCCTGTGTGGTCACAGGGACAGGTGTGTTAGAGGGTGTGTGTGGGGGTGGGGGGTGTTTTGTATGTGTGTTTGTTCCCTGTCTGTATATGTTGGTGTGTGTTTAGTGTGTATGTGTAGACATATTTGTGTGTGTTAGGGATAGGTCACACTAGCGGTACTGTTCACTGGCAAGGGACAGGATTACCATGAGGATTGGAGGAAATACTCCACTAGCTCCTTGTATTGGTCCCTCACTGTTAGGATGAGCGTGCCGTTGCTCCATCATCGACGAAACCACCGCAGGGAGTCCCTTGTTACTAATCCTACCAGACAGGGCCCAGGTCAGCATTCACTCTGCTGCCGATTTTGCTGCCCCGCCGTTCTACATCCTCCTACTGACCACCGACATACGAGGGCATTCTTCCTTCTAATGATCATACATGTAAAGAGGGGTTCTTCTTCCAACTGACCACATATCTAAGACAGCATTATTTATTCTATGGACCACCAAGGTAAGCCGCCATTCTTCCTTCTACTGACCAGCAACATAAATGAGCATTTCTCCTACTGACCACCCATGTTAAGGGTATTCTTCCATTTACTGACCTCCTGCGTAAGGGGACCCTCTTTCGTCTATTTACCACCCCATGAAGGAACATTCCTTACTGACCACATCCCTTCTACTGACCACTAAGGTAAGCCACCATTCTTCCTTCTGCTGACCACCCACACCCACCTACTGGTCACCCATTTCTCAGTCCTCCAAACTACGTATAAGATCTGAGCCCTGAAGAAGGAGAGCTTTCATTCCGAAAGGCATTGCCTGTTCCATGTTGTCTTGTTACAGGCGAACAATAATGTAAAAAGATTTGGGACTTTTGGTCTGGCGCTCCCATTACACTTTTTATACTTGGGTCTTAAACTTTGGGTCACTTTATTATGGGGTGCTCAGTTATTTCTTGAGCGGTCCTCACCAGAGCCATTGATTATAACCCCTCCTTATATGCACTCTAAAACTCTATAATAATATTATTATAAAACCCTCAATGCCACATGACTAATCTTTTAACAATTAATTGTTAAAAAATATATATATATACACATATACATCCCTGCCATCATCCATTTTCCCGAAGACCAGCAGCCATTTTTGAAGAGTCCTCCCTATTAATGTCTCTCCGGAACTCTTAGAGTGATATGCTGGTGGCCATTTTAGTTAATATTACATATTACAGTTTTAGAGACCACTCTAAAACTGTAATATTATTATAAAATCCTCAATAACACATGACTAATTCTATTAACAATTCATTATAAAAATATATATATATATATATATATATATATATATACATACATATATATATATATATATATATATAATCCCTAAAACTAGATAAAAAAAAAAAAACATATATACCCCCTTAATTAAAATATATATTCATCCAATCCATATTTTAATACTACTAGGGGACTTTTAAAATATTCTACCAAGTCCCACATCTCCCAGAACCTGACGGAGGCCCTCATAATACTGGAACCTGACAGAGACCCTCATAATAACAGAACCTGACGGAGACCCTCATAATACTGGAACCTGACAGAGACCCTCATAATAACAGAACCTGACGGAGACCCTCATAATAATAGAACCTGATGAAGACCCTCATAATACTGGAACCTGACAGAGACCCTCATAATAACAGAACCTGACGAAGACCCTCATAATACTGGAACCTGATGAAGACCCTCATAATACTGGAACCTGACAGAGACCCTCATAATAACAGAACCTGACGAAGACCCTCATAATACTGGAACCTGACGGAGACCCTCATAATAACAGAACCTAACAAAGACCCTCATAATAATAGAACCTGATGGAAACCCCCTATTAAAATAGAACCTGATGGGGACCCTCGGCCTGTTCTGTAGCCCCTCATGGAACACCAGCATGGGTTGTAATGCTTGGTATGGAAGAAGCGGTCTTACCCCCAGAAGGAGTCACCAGGACAGGAAGTGAAATCTCCTCAGGGATCACTGATTGTGATAAACACACAGAGGGGCTCTCATGCTCTCCAGCCCATCCCATACTGGAAATAAATACTGGAGTGTCGGGGGGGGGGGTCACAGGGTATGTATGTGGGGGTGTGGGGGTGGTCACAGGGCATGTATGTGGTATGGGTGGTCACAGGGCATTTGTGTGGTGTGGGTAACATAGAATGTATGGGGTGTGGGGGGGACACAGGGCATGTATGGGGGGTGGGGAGTTCACAGGACATGTATGGGGTGTCTGGGGGTATCACAGGATATGTATGAGGTGTGGGGGGTTCACATGACATGTATGGGGTGTGGGGGGGTTCACAGGACATGTATGGGGTGTGGGGGGGGGTTCACAGGACATGTATGGGGTGTGGGGGGTTCACAGGACATGTATGCGGTGTGGGGGGTTCACAGAACATGTATGGGGTGTGTCACAGGACATGTATGGGGTGTGGGGGGGGTGTCACAGGACATGTATGGGGTGTGGGGAGGGTGTCACAGGACATGTATGGGGTGGTGTCACAGGACATGTATGGGGTGTGGGGGGTCACAGAACATGTATGGGGTTCACAGGACATGTATGGGGGTTGTGGGGGTCACAGGACATGTGTGGGGGGTTCACAGGACATGTATGGGGTGTGGGGGGAGGTCACAGGACCTGTATGGGGTGTCCGGGGGGTCCACAGGAAATGTATGGGGTTTCTGGGGGGTCCACAGGACATGTATGGGGTGCCCAGGGGGTCCACAGGACATGTATGGGGTGCCCAGGGGGTCCACAGGACATGTATGGGGTGTCCTGGGGGGGTCACAGGACATGTATGGGGTGTCCTGGAGGGGGTCACAGGACATCTATGGGGTGTGTGGGGGGTTCACAGGACATGTATGGGGTGTGTGGGGGTTCACAGGACATGTATGGGGTGTCCGGGGGTCACAGGACATGTATGGGGCGTCCGGGGGGGTCACAGGACATGTATGGGATGTCCGGGGGTCACAGGACATGTATGGGGCGTCCGGGGGTCACAGGGCATGTATGGGGCATCCGGGGGGGTCACAGGACATGTATGGGGTGTGGGGGGGGGGGTCACAGGACATGTATGTGCTTTGGAGAGGGGTGTAGGCCGAACTCTCTGTGGATGTTATGAGGACAGATCTCGGTGGTCTCCCCTTCCCCCTCCATGGAGCCTGAGAAGTTCACCAAGGGCCCCTCTCCGGGTCTAAGGGCCACACCGGGCCCCCGAGTGCCACCTCGTCCACTCTATAGAGGCCCCGTACATCCAGGTACAGAGCGAACTATAACATACCCGGGGCGGCCTGCAACCCGTCTCCATGGTGACCGGACCTCACCGTACAGCAGGCCCCAGGCCCGGCGGTGACATACTAGGAGGGGGTCCGCGGAAAGGCCGCACACCAGAGAGGGGAACGTACACTGGGCATCTCCGCTGTCTTACTCCGTGTAACCGTTGAGGCTGGGCGTGTTTCTGTCCAACCCCGCCCACGACTAACCCTCCACCGCATTCCACAGAGAGCAGGTGACCTCTTATCGGCTGCTAGCAAAGGGGCGGAGTCACCAACATTTACATCTGTCATTATTTCAACTAATCATACATGGTGCTCCTTACATTGGTGTCAGTGGCAAGAATCTCCTTACATTGTTGTCAGTGGGCAGAATTCCTCTTACAATTGGTGTAAATGGGTAAAATGTCCCTTACATTGATGTCTGTGGGAAGAATGTTCCTTCCATTGGTGTCAGTGGGAAGAATTTTCCTTACATTAATGTCAGTGAGAAAAATGTCACATTGGTGTCAGTGGGAAGAATGCTGCTATAATTGCTGTCAGTGGGAAGAATGTTCCGTACATTGGTGTCAGTGGGAAGAATGCTCCTTACATTGGTGTCAATGAGAACAATTCCTCTTACATTGGTGTCAGTGGGAAGAATTTCTTTTAAATTGGTGTCATCGAGAAGAATGCCCTTTACAGTGGTGATCAGTGGGAAGAATGACACTTACATTTGTGTTCCTGAGAAGAATGTGTCCCTTACATTGGTGTCAGTGGGAAGAATGCTCTTTACATCAGTGGCAGGAATTATTCCCCAATTGGTGGTGTCAGTGGGAGGAATAGTGCCTCATTGTTGGTGTCAGTGGCAAGACTTATGTCCCTATTGTTGGATGGTGGTGTCAGTGGAAGCAATGGTGTCAGTGGGAGTAGTGCCCATCATTGGTATCCGTGGGAGGAATTATAGCCCCTTTGTTGGTGTCACTGGGAGGAATAGTGCCCTAAGGGAAGACAAAGGCAAGCAAAGGGCCGTAGTTTGGAGACCACTGTTCTAGAACAAACATTCTGAACTTGGGTTCCTCCAGAGGTTGCTCGGGGTTCCTCAAGCTGTGGCTGGATGACTTTCCATTTGCTGGCTCCCACATGGTTCGTGGACCAGCAGCGCTCATCCAAGCCAGCAGAATGACTCCAATGGTCCTGTTAGCCGCCTGTAAAGGTTCTCCCTACCGACCAGCAACACCCTGGGCCACTGCCTCCCGATGAACTGCTTATATGAGGTTCCTTCAAGACCTGGAAATGAACGTTGGGGTTCCTCTGGGCTATGCCGGGTGAGGATCTCTGTTCCAGAGTCAGGAGAAGGCCTTGTCATGGGAAGTTCTGTGATCTCTGCACGGGGTAAGGAATCCCCAGAGATGTCACCTCCACCTATTACTAGGCCTGCATGGACTGAAGTCTACATCTGGGGACAGATCCACTTTAACCACTTCAAGTCCGGACACTTTCACCCCCTTCCTGCCCAGCCCATTTTTCAGCTTTCAGCGCTGTCACACTTTGAATGACAATTGCGCGGTCATGCAACACTGTACCCATAGGATTTTTTTTGAGACAGATAAAGCTTTATTTTGGTGGTATTTATTCACCACTGGGATTTTTTTTTTCTATATAAATGAAAAAGTCCAAAAATTTTGAAAAAAAGTGTTATTCTTAAAATATTTTGCAAATAAATAATATTTCATCATAAATCTTGGCCAAAATTTATTTCGTTATCTTTTTAGTAAAAAAAAATAACCCAAATTAGTTTATAACCAAAAATCATAATTTTTAAAAAATGTTTTACATTTTTATATTATTATTTATATTTTTTTTTTTTACATACTGTCACCCTAGCAGTACAGTGTCACCATGGTGACACTGTACAACTTGTGGGGGGGTGAAGATTTTTTTATTTTTTTTAAATGAAAAAGTCTAAAAATTTTGAAAAAAAGTGTTTTTCTTACAAAATTTTGCAAATAAATATTTCATCATAAATCTTGGCCAAAATGTATTGTTATCTTTTTAGTAAAAAAAAAAAAAACACAAATCAGTTTATAACCAAAAATTATAATTTTTTTTAAAAAATTAACATTTTTATTTTATTATATTATTATGTTTTTTACATACTGTCACCCTAGCAGTACAGTGTCACCACAGTGACATTGTACTACTTGTGGGGGGCGATGAAGATTTTTTTTTTTTTTACACTGATTGCTTTTATACCCATAAAGGCTATAAAAGCAATCATTTCTCCTTCTCCCTGGCTGCATTCTTGCAGCCATTGAGAACTACTGTGTGAGCTGTGATTGGTCACAGCTTGTCACATGGTACAGCGTGTTGTGAATAGCCCTGTACCATGTGATCTCTGTGATCATTCACAGATTTCATACATAGTAAGCAATGATGTCAGAAGTGACATCTTGCTTACTACTCTGCATGTGATCACTGATTGGCCAATGAGTGATCACATGATCGGGACATCCCACAGAGGTCCCGTATGACGATCAGTGTTCCACTGTGTCTGGAGGACACAGCGGGCACCGGATCGCGGTGCTGCGTGCTCCCAGGGAGCGTGCACAAGCAG
Source organism: Staurois parvus (assembly GCF_062004578.1). NCBI lineage: Eukaryota > Metazoa > Chordata > Amphibia > Anura > Ranidae > Staurois > Staurois parvus. The sequence continues at coordinate 8,204,991 of NW_028317991.1, read as the reverse complement.
GGGGCGGGGAGGCTGTTTATAAACGATCACCCGCCCCTGGACTGCCACCGTCTGGCCGATTATATACAATGGCCGGACAGGAGGTGGTTAAGGGAGCGTTGATGGTGGCACTTTTTTGAACATTTTGATCCGGGTTCCTTTCATCTCATAAACCAGCAACTGGCCGAGAAAGAGTTAAAATATGTAAATTGAAATTCACTCTGCTCACCTCGTCATGGTCCTCACTTGGGACTGTCCATAGCAGGATGGCCCCCCTCCCCCCTACCCCTAATGGCGGTGGACGTCAATAGAAGGGGCACATTGCCCGGCGTGCTCCTCCATCTCCGCTTCATTATGTGCTTGGAGTGCATTATCCACAGGAAGCACATCGATCTTTTAAGTTCGTTCAGCATTTAGACTCTGGCAAACCCCTCCGCCCCCCCCACCGTACATTACGGGAAGGTCCCTGGGCTCCCGCCACGGCCACCAATAAAAAGAGGAACTTTCTAGCCTGAGATCAGCACTGGGCTGGAAATGACTGGGCAGCAGAAATGGGACCGCTATGCTGGGAGAACGAGGACATTGGTGTCACCTGGGAAGATCATCACAAACAACTTTCATGGAAATCCACGGCTCAACAACATGAAAGGAGGACTTTGTAATCAGAGTCTAGCATCAAGTCCATGGAACTCCTGGGATACTCAGGGGGGTGGACATTTGAGAAAAAAAACACTTCTCCAGGGACTAAATCGGGGCCCCAATCTACTTGTCCAGGGACTAAACCGGGGCCCCAATCTACTTGTCCAGTGACTAAATCGGGGCCCCAATCTATCGTCCAGGGACTAAATCGGGACCCCAATCTACTCGTCCAGGGACTAAATCGGGGCCCAATTCTACTCATCCAGGGACTAAATGGGGACCCCAATCGACTTGTCCAGGGACTAAATCGGGACCTCAATCTAATTGTCCAGGGACTAAATCGGGGCCCCAATCTACTTGTCCAGGGACTAAATCGGGGGCCCAAATTTACTTGTACAGGGACTAAATCGGGGCCCCATTCTACTTGTCCAAGGACCGTATTTAAATTTGCTTTAATTCACGTTTGGGGCTTTTAAAAACCAAAAAGGAGGCATGCGCGGCCAGGGACGATGACGGCCACACCCACTGAAGCTCCGCTCATCCCCCGGCATTAGAAACTCACCCACGGCGCAATGCTGCCCTCCAGGCGTCCCTGGGTGAGTCACATGAGCCCGGCACCCGGCCCAGCACATTCCGCAGTGATAATGGGGAAGATCAGGTGCTGGATGCCCCCTTCCCCGCTGCCACATGATCCACGACCCTCCCCACTGCAGCGGTTCCTACATAGGCCGCAATCCCCGGCCTCAATTACAGCCGCGACCCCGAGGACGAGTGGCGGCCGGATGTACTGCAACTGCTCCTCACAGTGCAGCCAACCTCCTCACCCTCTCATAATCCCCAGATGGAGGAACTCGAGCCCCTGACCCTTGTAGGCGTGACGTCACAGCCGCCTGGAGCCACGAAGAGGCCCGGCGGCCATCCTAAGGGGTCAGTACTACTCTTTACCACTGTGTTTTTTGAGTGCTATACTACCCTGTTTTACTCACTTATATTCTGAATAAAATCATCAAAATACTACACTATGGGCACCTGTTCTTTGGCTCCTATTGGAGCTAACTAATTTCCAGGATACCCTATTGCAATCCACTACCACCAGAGGGAGGGAGCCCTGTACCCAGGCTGTGCACCCGTCCAACCTTAAGGGGACCTCTGGACCTAGCAGTTCTACCACACACCACCAAGACAAGATTATCTATCCTTACATGGAAGCTCACCTACTCCGCCTATATAAGTGACCCTGGTGGATATTGATTACATGCGCATTATCCATGCGCGTCCGGTGAGTGCGCACTTTTATAATTTGTTCCTGCTACAAACTTGTCCTGGTATCCTACTATAACAAGTGGATTATCCTTAATTTTTATGAACTGTTCATTTGTGCTTCTATTTTTTGAGGACATTTTTTTAGTCGTTTATACCTTCATTATCCATTTATCTAGCACTGCACTTTATTTGGTACTTCATAAGGTTTGCTGTGATCACCTTTAGTGCATTGGCTGCTGATTTGAGAGCGCTCACTTTTTATGTATTTATGGCTATCAGACCTATTGATACTGATAAAGTAACAGAAAGTGATGCCTAAGGTGCTGGTGATGCCAATGAAGATGCAGCAAATGTGAATGGTAAGATGCAGCATATAAAATAAGGCTGATTTACTGAAGGAGTTGAAAATCTTCACACAATAAACTGTGAATAATCACTTTAATTATCCAGGTGTGTGCAGATAAAATATGTACACATTATTATTTTATTTAAAACGTACTACAACTCACTGATCATGCCAATGTGGCATGAACTGTAGCAGGGCTTACCTAATTCCCAAAAGATATTTCAAGGGATCCTCCGAGTAGAAAGGTTGAGAAAAGCTTTACCCCTCTACTGTACATCTGAGGCATGTTTTTCTAGATACAGTATAATAAGAACATTAGGGAAAGGAGATGAACATTGGAAGTACGAGATAGACATTGAGGGCAGGAAAAGGCCACTGGATGTTGAAGATAGACACTGGGGATAGGAGATGGAGATTAGTGGTGGTAGGACATTGGGGATAGGGGATGTTAATTGGGACTAGGGGTATTACATTTGGTATAAGAGATGGACATTGAATGTAGAAGGACATTGTTGATAACAGGACAATGGGGGTTGGAAATGGACTATGGGGGCAACAGAATTTTGGGGGGTAGAAGATGGATATTGAGGATAACAGGACATTAGGGTAGGAGGCAGACATTATTGGTAGGAGACAGACATTAGGTGTAAGAAGACATTAGGAGTAGAAGATGAACACTCATCACAGATGATGGACACAAGGGGGAAGAGATGCATACTATGGGTGGGAGATGGCAACTGGAAGTAAGAGAGACATTTGGGGTAGGTGATGGGCACTGAATGTAGCATATGGACATTGAGGGTAGGATAAAGGCATTAAAGGCAGATGATGAACACTGGGGTAAGAGATGGGCAATGAGGGTAGAAGATTGACTTTGGGGGTAGGCGATGGCTACTGGGGGCAGATGATGAACACTAGAGGTAGCAGATGGACACTGAGGGAAGGTGATGGAGGTAGCTAATAGACATTGGGGGTAGGAGGATACCAGGCTAGGGATCTGACACTGGGGATAGGAGAATGACATTGGCTGTAAAAGGACACTGATGTTAACAGGAGATTGGGGGTAGAAGATGGACATTGGGGGTAAAAGGACATTGCGGTAGAAGGGCATTGTTGGTAGGAGACAGGCATTAAGGGTAACATTAAATCGGAGGCAAGAGATGAACACTCTGCATGGGTGATAGACACACAGGGTAAGAGATGGGCAATGGGAAGGAAATGCACACTAGGGGTGGGAGATGGACATTGGGAGTAGATGGACAATGGAGATAAGAGATAGACATTGGGGAGGTAGACACACTAGGAGTAGGAGATGCACACAGGGAGGTGATGGACTTTGAGGGTAGGACATGGACTCTATGGGTAGGAGATGGACACTGGGAGTAGGTGAGGAGCAAAGGGGTAGAAAATGTACATTGGGGGGTAAGTGATGCACTTTGGGGTGAGGGCATGGACACTATGGATAGGAGATGAACATATGGGGTAGGAGATTGGGAAGAGATGATGAACACTACTAGGAGTTGGAGACAGACACTGGGGATGGGAGATTTACACTAGGCCTAGGAGATGGACATTGAAGGTTGGAGGACATTGACGCTAAGGGATGGACACTGGATGTAGAAGGATGTTGATGACAACAGGACACACCCGGCACCCCCTATCCTCGAACAGTGGCAGGAATCCACACAATCTGGTTACTATTCCTCTTCTTCCTAGAACTAGCCTCCCCTTTTCCTGTGCCCTTTGGAATGCCCACTCTGTCTGTAACAAGCTCACCTCTGTCCATGACTTTTATCTTAAACTCCTTTTAACCTACTTACAAATACAGAAACCTGACTTGCCATATCCTGCTGCCTTCTCCCATGGTGGTCTCCTCTGGACTCACTCTCCCAGGCCTGGTGGATTTGGAATACTCCTTTCCCCTCAAAGCACTTTTTAGGACCTTCATTCACCTCCCTCTCCTCATTTGAAGTTCACTGTATTCATCTATTCTCTCCAGTTTCTTTAAGAATTGAGATCTATCGGCCTCCTGTACCAGTATCAAGCTTCCTTGATGACTTCTCTGCCTGGCTGCCTTACTTTCTCTTTTCTGAAATTCCCACAATCATTCTCGGTGACTTCAACATCCCTGTTAATCTTAAAACTCCTGCTACTTCTAAACTTATGAGCCTAACCACTTCTTTTTGCCTAAAACAATGGATACATGCTTCTACTCACTCTAATGGTAACTGCCTCGACCTTGTGTTTTCCTACCTATGTACTCCTTGTAACCTCACCAACTTTCCTTTTCCTCTTTCTAATCTCTCCCTTATTAGCTTCACTCTCTCCTTGGTTTCCAACTACCGAACAGTTACCCATAAGAACCTTCACTATCTTAACCCTTCTATTTTTTTTTCAGCAACAGATTGTCTCTATGACAAAATCTCAGCCCTGTCCTGCCCCAACCTGGCCACTTCTGTCTACAACAGTTCACTGTCATCTACCTTGGACACATTGGCCCCCTCACTATACATAAAATTATGCCCTGGCAAACAGACAATACCAGATGCCTGAAAAAACATAGCCGTGCTCTTGAGCATTTGTGATGTAAGACTAAGACCCAGCAAGGCTTCAACCAAAATAAATCTGCCCTTCAAAAATACAACTCCTGTCTCCACACTGCCAAACAGACCTATTTTATCACTCTCATTAACACCCACTCACGCAATCCCTGTCCACTCTTTTCTACCTTTTAACTCTCTACCTTATCCTTCTTCACCTCCACCCTCCTCACTCACTGCCCAGATCGCTAATCACTTCAAAAAGTGATATAATCCATGACGAGATCTCCACTGTACTGATATCTTCCTCACCCTACACTTCTTGTTCACCTGCACAATCTATAATTCGCTTGTTTAACCCAGCTACTATAGAGGAGGTTGGTAAACTTTTTTCTAAAGCCCACCTAACTACCTGTTCTCTCGCAAATAATACGGTCACCCTCTGGCTCTATCCTTCATTCTTTAACTAACATCTTCAATCTCTCCTTTTCTACTGGCATCTTCCCCAACTCTCTAAAACATGCGCTAGTCACCCCCATAATTAAAAAGGCCTCACTGGACCCCGCCAATCTAAGCAACCTAAGACCCATCTCTTTACTTCCTTTTGCCTCCAAACTCCTTGAACGTTTAGTCTACAACTAGCTGAGCTGCCACCTAATTGAGAATAATCTTCTTGATCCCCTTCAGTCTGGATTGTGCTCACAACACTCCACAGAAACTGCTCTCCTAAAATTCACAAATGACTTACTAACCGCTAAAATCAATGATCACTAATCCGTACTCTTACTCTTGAACCTCTCCGCTGCCTTTGACACAGTTGACCACCCCTTCCTCCTCAAAAAACTCTTATTTACTTGGTCTCTGTGACTGTACTCTCTATTGGTTCAAATCTTACCTATCTCACCGCACCTTCAGTGTCACTTACAACTCTACTTCCTCCTCTCCTACTCCTCTTACTGTCGGGGACCCCTAAGGTTCTGTCCTTGGACCTCTCCTATTCTTGATCTACACCTCTTCCTTGGGTTAGCTGATAGCTTCCTATGGTTTCTAATACCATTTCTATGCTGATGACACACAAATCTATCCCTCTACTCCTCAGCTCACCCCATCAGTTTCCTTGCGTATAACCAATTTACTAACTGTCACGTACCTGATGGGAGACTGAAATGACGAGGTCGTCACTTGTGTCACTAGCCCTGACCCCACTGGAGCTGGAACAGAGGGAGTCTAGGACCCAGGGGAACAAGAGCGCCAGTAGTTGTTGTTTGCAGCTCTTGTAGATGATGACCTTGGAAGACTGATGATCCTCTGATTCAGGCACAGTGGTAACATGCAGAGCTGGTTTTGTAGATCACCAGGTGTGCACCAGAGCAAGGCAGGAAGCGAGAGGAAGAGACAGGAGCAGTGTCATAGGAATAGCCAGGGTCATCAACAGGTGGACAGCAAGGTACAGAATCAGGAGCAGAGCCGAAGTCAGGAACCAGTATCAATCAGGAGAGCAATCAGAGTCAGTACAGGAACAAGCCGGGTCAGCAACAAGGGAATCACACAGGAACAAGCAGGACACGGGGGAGCTGAAGACCAGTCAGCACTCAGCACAGGCAAAGGCACCTTTTAAATAGTCCGTCTGGCGCCAATCTTTATCGTGCGTGATCGTGCATTTCTGTGCACATGGGCACGTCTATTCACCAGCCGTTTCACAGGAATTCCCTTACACTAACAGACATATCAGACTGGATGTCACACCACTTCCTAAAACTCAATCTATCCAAAATTGAGCTCATATTTCCTCCCCCACGTGCCCCTTCTCCTGATTTCTCAGTCAGGATCAATAGCACCACAATCAACTCATCCCCCCATGCCAGGGTGCTAGGGGTAACCCCAGATTCTGAACTATCCTTTCAGGCCCACATCCAATCCCTGTCCAAATCATGCCACCTCAGCCTCCGCAACATCTCCAGAATACGCCCCTTTTTAACCAATGATACAACAAAGCTCCTAATTCAATCCCTCGTTTTTCTCTATACAGCAACTCCCTCCTCTTTGGCTTACCTTTACATAGGCTGTCCCCTCATCCAGTCCATCATGAATGCTGCTGCCAGGCTCATCCACCTTACCAACTGTTCAGTGTCTGCTACCTCTCCCTGTCAGTCCCTCCACTGGCTTCCACTCGCTCAACGAATAAAATTAAAAATACTAACAACTTACAAAGCCATCCACAACTCTGCCCCCAGCTACATCACCAACCTGGTCTCAAAATACCAACCAAACTGCTCTCTTTGATCCTCCCAAGACCTTCTGCTCGCTAGTTCCTGTGTCACCTCCTCCCATGCTCACCTCCAGGACTTTTCATGAGCTTCTCCCATCCTATGGAACTTCCTACCCCAATCTGTCCGGCTATCTCCTAATCTATCCACCTTTTGCCGATCCCTGAAAACCTCTCTCTTTAAAAGAAGCCTATCCTGCTTCTAACAAGTAAACTGCCTTTTATTTCCTCCATCAGCCCATCCCCCACAGCTATTATCTTTTGTATCACTCAACCCTTCCTCCTAGATTGTAAGCTCTAACGAGCCGGGCCCTCTGTTTCCTCTTGTACCAAATTGTATTGTAACTGTAATGTCTGCCTTCATTTTGTAAAATGCAGAACTGATGGTGCTATATAAATCCTGTATAATAATAATAATTAGAAAAGTTACAATTTCTGTGGAAATTGTGTGATGTGTTCTTGCCTCCACCAGTAGTCTACAACTGGAGTGGGCGGAGTAACTGGGTGGAGTGGCTTGAGTAACTGGAAAGGTCTGAAATATTAAAAATGGAGGCACAGTCGCAGTTTAGAAATTGCCCTTCAAATTTGAGGTGGCTAGAGTGGAGTTTCAATGAATGTCAATGGGCAGCGTGAGTTGCAAACAAATGGTCATATTGTGAAAACTATCAGGACTATGGCTTAGCTGTGGACATTTTTAGTGGCAGCAGGGATAGCTGAACATTTTGATATACGATTTGTGTAGGTGGGCTTGAAAATGAGGGAGTGATGGCAGTTTAGAAATCATGTCCTGATTTTTCAGCTCACACTCTAGCTTTTGTCAGCTCCCAGTCTAGTTTTGAACATTCCGCCATTCATTCCTATGGGACCAATTTCACCATAAAAACACCGATATTTCGTGAACCAATCGGCGAAACGTTCCACAAAGTAAAAGCACACCAATCGGGAACAATCCGCACGTTTCCGTATATAACTGTCTATGTAGTGTAAAAACTGTGGGAGGAGTTAGGGTGGTAAATTTGGGTATAATAAGAATATATATGTGAGAGAACAGTAAGTGGTCTGCCATGCAAGAACACTTAATAAGAGACAGATACTGGAGGTAAGATGATATTAGGGGCAGATGAACACTTACTATAGCTGATGGACAGAAGGGTAGGAGATGGACGCTGGAGATATAAGACACTGGGTAAGTGGGGAACACCCAGGATAGGACACTGACTGTGAGGGAAAGGAGAGGACCACTGGGGGCAAGGGATGGAAACTGGGGGTAGGTGATAAGTACTGGGGACAAGAGATGAACAATAGGCAGAGGAGATGGACAATGGGACTCGGTGATGTGCACTGAGATGGACAGGGGATAGGTGATGGACACCGGTGGTGAGACATGGAGACCGGGTGTAGGAGGTGGACACCGGAGCTGAGAGTTGGGGACCGGGTGTAGGAGGCGGACACCGGTGCTGAGACATGGGGACCGGGTGTAGGAGGCGGACACCGGTGCTGAGACATGGGGACCGGGTGTAGGAGGCGGACACCGGTGCTGAGAGTTGGGAACCGGGTATAGGAAGCGGACACCGGAGCTGAGACATGGGGACCGGGTGTAGGAGGCGGACACCGGTGCAGACAGATGGGGACCGGGTGTAGGAGGCGGACACCGGTGCTGAGAATTGGGGACCGGGTGTAGGAGGCGGACACCGGTGCTGAGAATTGGGGACCGGGTGTAGGAGGCAGACACCGGTGCTGAGAATTGGGGACCGGGTGTAGGAGGCGGACACCGGTGCTGAGAGAAGGGGACCGGGTGTAGGTGGCGGACACCGGTGCTGAGAGAAGGAGACCGGGTGTAGGTGGCGGACACCGGTGCTGAGAGAAGGGGACCGGTTGTAGGAGGCGGACACCGGTGCTGAGAGAAGGGGACCGGGTGTAGGTGGCGGACACCGGTGCTGAGAGAAGGGGACCGGTTGTAGGAGGCGGACACCGGTGCTGACAGATGGGGACCGGGTGTAGGAGGCAGACACCGGTGCTGAGAATTGGGGACCGGGTGTAGGAGGCGGACACCGGTGCTGAGAGAAGGGGACCGGGTGTAGGTGGCGGACACCGGTGCTGAGAGAAGGGGACCGGGTGTAGGTGGCGGACACCGGTGCTGAGAGAAGGGGACCGGTTGTAGGAGGCGGACACCGGTGCTGAGAGAAGGGGACCGGGTGTAGGTGGCGGACACCGGTGCTGAGAGAAGGGGACCGGTTGTAGGAGGCGGACACCGGTGCTGAGAGAAGGGGACCGGGTGTAGGAGGCGGACACCGGTGCTGAGAGAAGGGGACCGGGTGTAGGAGGCGGACACCGGTGCTGAGAGAAGGGGACCGGTTGTAGGAGGCGGACACCGGCGCTGAGAGAAGGGGACCGGGTGTAGGAGGCGGACACCGGCGCTGAGAGAAGGGGACCGGGTGTAGGAGGCTGACACCGGCGCTGAGAGAAGGGGACCGGGTGTAGGAGGCGGACACCGGCGCTGACAGTTGGGGACCGGGTGTAGGAGGCGGACACCGGTGCTGACAAATGGGGACCGGGTGTAGGAGGCGGACACCGGCGCTGACAGATGGGGACCGGGTGCAGGAGGCGGACACCGGCGCTGACAGATGGGGACCGGGTGTGGGAAGCGGACACCGGTGCTGACAGATGGGGACCGGGTGTGGGAAGCGGACACCGGTGCTGACAGATGGGGACCGGGTGTAGGAAGCGGACACCGGTGCTGACAGATGGGGACCGGGTGTAGGAGGCGGACACCGGTGCTGAGAGTTGGGGACCGGGTGTAGGAGGCGGACACCGGTGCTGAGAGTTGGGGACCGGATGTAGGAGGCGGACACCGGCGCTCACAGATGGGGACCGAGTGTAGGAGGCGGACACCGGTGCTCAGAGATGGACGCCGGGAAGAACGTTTCTAATACTTCCTTTTTTTCTCTCCTGCATTAAATTCGCAATCTCCCATATACTTCCAGAGATGACACGTCCCCACCAATCAGGACTGTTCAGCTCCGCATGGGACCCCCTTCTCCTCTCCCCACCGCCAGCTTCATCCGATTCTGCAGTCACGCGCCAGTGGTGGGACTGCGAGCCGCGATTGGTCGTCTTGAGGAAGCCCCGCCCCACACCTCGCTGTTTGTAATTCCCGCTCATATGAGGTGGAGGCGGACGGACCGGCTGGATGAGGTGAGAGCGGGCCCGGTGCGAATTGTCCTTTCTCGTCTGACAGAGGTGACAGGTCGGCATGTGTTGGTGATGACAGCGCTGATTGGGTGTGGAGGTTCTATAACAAGACAGAGCGCTTCCTTATCTGCAGAGAAGTGTCCTGTCACATGGTCTGTGTTCTGTGTGAATCATGGATCTATACTATGTGTGTATACATACATACATGTACAATGGACAGGACATTAGGGGGGGTGGGGTAATGGAGCCCCCTTCACATGATGGAAGGTAGGACCTGCTCTTGGCTCACACTGCCTGGAAGTATTTTAAATCAGTGAACCCGCCCATTAGGAAGTCGGCGATCCCGCCCATGAGGAAGTCGGCATTTCCATCCATGGGGAATCCAGCGATCACACCCATGGGGAATCCAGCGATCTCACTTATGAGAAAGCCAATGATCATATTCATCAGGAAGCCAGCAATTCCACCCATGGGGAGGCCAGCGATATCACCTATGTGAAATCCATTCCACCCATGAGGAAGTTACAATTTGCATCCATGGGGAAGCCAGCTATCCCACCCATGTGGAAGTCAGCTTTCCCATCCATGGGGAATCCAGTGATCTCACCCATGTGGAAGTCAGCTTTCCCATCCATGGGGAATCCAGTGATCTCACCCACGAGGAAGTCCGTGATCTCACCCACGAGGAATCAGTGATCTCACCCACGAGGAAGTCAGTGATCTCACCCACGAGGAAGTCAGTGATCTCACCCACGAGGAAGTCAGTGATCTCACCCACGAGGAAGTCAGTGATCTCACCCACGAGGAAGTCAGTGATCTCACCCACGAGGAAGTCAGTGATCCCACCCACGAGGAAGTCAGTGATCCCACCCACGAGGAAGTCAGTGATTCCACCCATGAAGAATCCAGTGAACCCACTTATGAGAAAGCCACTGATCATATCCATGGGGAATCCAGCTATCCTACCCATGGGAAGCCAGCTATCCTACTCATGGGGAAGTCAGTATTCACATCCATGGGGAATCCAGCTATCCCACCCATAGGGAAGCCAGCATCCCCAACCATGGGGAATTCAGTATTCGCATCCATGGGGAATCCAATGATCCATCTTAAAAGAAAGCCACTGGTCACATCCATGGGGAAGCCATCATTCCCATCCACGGAGAATCCAGCTACCCCACCCATGAGGAAGTCAGTATTCCCATCAATGGGGAAGCCAGCAATCCCACTCATGAGGAAGTCAGCATTCCCATCCATGGGGAGGCCAGCGATATCACGCATGAGGAATTCAGATATCCAAACAATAGGAAAGCTATTGATCCCACTCATGGGGAAACCAGCAATCCCATCAATGAGGAAGCCAACAATCCCACTCATGAGAAGGCCATCGATCCTAGATATGAGGAATCCAGTGATCCCACCTATGAGGTAGCCTAGCCAGGGGAAAGCCAGCAATCCTATCCAGTGGGAGGCCAGTGATCCCATCTATGAGGAGCCTTAAATAGGACATAAAATATTGTTTAATGTCCCTTTCATCATTGCTTGGTACAAAGTGTGTATTGGACTGATAAACCTGGACAGATCCTGGGGGGTAATTAGTATGATTGTTCCCGCAGCCGATGTGTGAACAGCAGTACCTTGATTTTTGATAAAGGTCCACTTTACAACTAAATTCCAGGCAGATATACATGACTACAGCTCTGTATTCATCAATGTATCATTAAATTATTATTTTTTTAAATCCAAGCATTGTAATGACTTGAATTTGACCCACTATCAGCCCACTGCAGTCCTTGTACAGCAGAGCTCAGACTGGAAGTCAGAAAAGCAGCAGGAGCCAGTCGATTTTGTTGCATTGCCTACGAGAATGCTGATTAGAGAGATGAGCTCATCAGGTTACTGTTTCTCCTTTCACAGTCCAACCCCAGGCAGGGGGGAGGGAACAAGACCTGTACGTGTAAGGGAACTGTAGCAGAGAAAAATCATCTGTGCTCTTCCAGACAGGGCTGTACTGTGAGGCACAGCTGTGTAAATCTCAGGACTGAATTGACAAAAATATAAATTCTTGGGCAGCACAGTGGCTAAGCGGTCAGCACTTCTACCTAGCAGTACTAGGGTCATCAGTTAAAATCCCAACTACGGCACCACCGGCCTTGAGTTTGCATGTTCTCCCTGTGCCTGTGTAGGTTTTCTGCAGGGACTCTGGTTTCCTCCCACACTCCAAAGACATGCCGGTAAGTTAATTGGATCCTGTCTAAATTGTCCCTAGTATGTGTATGTATGAATGTGAGTTAGGGACCTTAGATTGTAAGCTCCTCGAGCGCAGGGACTGTTGGGAATGTACAATTTACATGTAAAGCGCTGCGTAAATTGATGGTGCTATTTAAAGTACCTGTAAATAAAATAAATTAGGCAAGTGAAACAGCTCTCTTATATGTGCAGCACTTTAACTGTGTATTTAGTTGTTTGCTGTGAGTTCAGCTTTTTCCACTTTTTAGACCATGTTTCATGATACACCCATATTTAGGTATCACATAAAGCATGGTTGCATATACCAGCACCCTAAATAAACCCCCACCCCTCCCCCCTACCTGAATCATTTAATGCTTCTTGCTGTATGTTGTTGTTTTTTTAATTTAGTGTGGCTGTACATGAGGCTGCCTGTACAGCTCCGTCATTTATTTATAGGGATTGGTGGATGAAAATGCTACAAGTCCCATCTGTGGCAGAGGTAGCAGATGGGAGAGCAGAGCACGCCAACAGCAGGGCACAAAAGGTCACAGCAATTGTAATATACACTATATTGCCAAAAATATTGGGCCAGCCCTCCAAGTCATGTGATTCAGGTGTTCCAATCACCTCCAGGGCCACAGGTGTATACAATCAAGCCCCTAGGCATGCAGACTGTTTCTACAAATATTTGTGAAAGAATGGGTCGCTCTCAGGAGCTCAGTGACTTCAAGCGTGGTCCCGTGATAGTTTGCCACCTGTGCAATAAGTCCATCCGTGACATTTCCTGGCTACTAAATATTCCACCGTCAACTGTTAGTGGGATTATAACAAAGTGGAAGCAGCTGGGAACAACAACAACTCAGCCACCAAGTGGTAGGCCACTTCACATGACAGAGCGGGTCAGCGCATGCTGAAGCACACAGTGCGCAGAAGTCACCAACTGTCTGCAGAGTCAATAGCTAAAGACCTCCAAACTTCGGGTGGCCTTCAGATTAGCACAACAACAGTGCGTAGAGAGCTTCATGGAATGGGTTTCCATGGCCGAGCAGCTGCATCCAAACCTTACATCACCAAGTGCAATGCAAAGCATCAGATGCAGTGGTGTAAAGCACGCCACCACTGGACTCTAGAGCAGTGGAGACGTGTTCTCTGAAGTGACCAATCACGCTTCTCTGTCTGGCAATCTGATGGACATGTCTGAGTTTGGCGGTTGCCAGGAGAACGGTACTTGCCTGACTGAATTGTGCCAAGTGTAAAGTTTGGTGGAGGGGGATTATGGTGTGGGGTTGTTTTTCAGGGGTTTGGTTTGGCCCCTTAATTCCAGTGAAGGGAACTCTTAAAGCGTCAGCATACCAAGACAATATTATGCTCCCAACTTTGTGGTAACAATTTGGGGATGGCCCCTTCCTTTTCCAACATGACTGCGCACCAGTGCACAAAGCAAGGTCCATAAAGACATGGATGAGCGAGTTTGGGGTGGAAGAACTTGACTGGCCTGTGCAGAGTCCTGACCTCAACCTGACAGAACACCTTCGGGATGAACTAGAGTGGAGACTGTGAGCCAGACCTTCTCGTCTGACATCAGTGCCTGACCTCACAAATGCGCTTCTGGAAAAATGGTCAAACATTCCCATAGACACCCTCCTAAACCTTGTGGACGGCCTTCCCAGAAGAGTTGAAGCTGTTATAGCTGCAAAGGGTGTGCCAACTCAATATTGAACCCTACGGACTAAGACTGGGATGCCATTAAAGTTCATGTGAGTGTAAAGGCAGGAGGAACAATACTTTTGGCAATATAATGTACCTCTCAACTGTCCCTCTTTTGGAAGCTAATCCTTCTGTCCCTCTTTTCTTCTCAGTTGTCCCTCTTTTTGGACAGATGTTTAGGCCCCTATAATAAATGCAATATATCACTATCCAAAGTGTTACACTAAACTAAAACTTTCATGCAAACCTTTTTATGTTGTTTTAAAAGGCCAGTATAAAGGAGGCACAGTGGTGAAAAAACACACCTTTGCGTTTAGCCAATTAATTCTTCATGGACCACATAACTGAGGGCGTGGCAGCAGGTGTGACCTTTGCCTACACACTTTGTGCTAAAGGGGTTCCTCTCTCCCATCTCAGAAAGTTGGGAGGTATGAATGCATTCCATGTAGTCCCCTAACAGAACCTCCATACATGTCTGGGGTTGAGGGCTGGGTCTGGGGTTGAACACAAGAGCCTGCACACTGTACCCTTGACGCACTGAACACAGTTGCAATAGTCTGCAGGTGCATCATATTTCCCAGGAGGAAAAGGCTTCCATTCCTGGATGGAGGAGGTGGCAGGCCTGGCAGTGCATCATCAGGAGGTGGCTGCCTGCACTCAGATGAGATGATGTCACAAAAGAAGGTGGCGGTGTGGGACCCAGGCAGTGGCAGTAGAGCAGCAGATCGCGGCAAGAGAATGCTGGATCCACTGGGTGGTTAAGTATTTAAATTGGGGCGCACTCAGCATCAGGTAAGGGAGAGCTTCATCCCTTTAACAGAATTGAGGTTATATTGTTAGGGATTCCATCTGGAAAGTAGGAAGCATTACAAAATTTGGGCATTGTGTCGATCTCTAATGCCGTGATATTCTCATGGAACATAACCTAAGAAAGCAGTGCCTTGAGCTTCACAAAGGGTATTGTTGGAGACTTCAAGCGGAGCTCCAGTCAAAGATGAAAAAAAAATAAGACCACAGCTAAAAAATCTGTAGCTGCTGACTTTTAAAAACCAGCCACTCACCTGTCCCACGAGACAGCAGTGTCCTCACTGCAACCTGTTTCACCAACCGTCCTCCACACCGGCATCTTAAGGCCCCATGTACAGTTGCAAGAAAAAGTATGTGAACCCCTTGGGATTACGTGGAGTTTTGCATGAATTGGGCATAAAATGTGCTCTGAACGTCATCTAAGTCACAACAATAGAAGAACACAGTCTGCTGAACATAATACTACACAAACATTAGATGTTGCCATGGTTTAATTGCACATAACATGTAAACATTCACAGTGCAGGGAGGAAAAAGTATGTGAACCGTTGGACTTAATAACTGGTTGACCCTCCTTTGGCAGCAATAACCTCAACCAAACGTTTCCTGTAGTTGCAGATCAGACCTGCACAACGATCTGGAGTAATTTTGGACCAATCCTCTTCACAAAACTGTTTCAGTGTAGCAATATTCTTGGGATGTCTGGTGTGAATCGCTCTCTTAAGGTCATGCCACAGCATTTCAATCGGGTTGAGGTCAGGACTCTGACTGGGCCACTCCAGAAGGCGTATTCTGTGCTGTTGCAGCCATTGTTTTGTTGAATTACTTGTATGCTTTGGGTGATTGTTCTGTTGCATCACCCATCCTCTGCGGAGCTTCAGTTGGCGGACAGATGGTCGTACGTTTTCCTGCAAAATGTCTTGATAAACTCTGGAATTCATTTTCCCATCAATGACAACAATCCGTCCAGGCCCTGAGGCAGCAAAGCAGCCCCAAACCATGATGCTCCCTCCGCCATGTTTTACAGTGGGGATGAGGTTTTGATGTTGGTGTGCTGTGCCTTTTTTTCTCCACACATAGTGTTGTGTGTTCTTCCCAAACAACTCAATCTTGGTTTCATCTGTCCACAGTATATTTTGCCAGTAGTGCTGTGGAACATCCAGGTGCTCTTTTTTGCAAACTTCAAACGTGCTGCAATATTCTTTTTGGACAGCAATGGCTTCCTCCGTGGTGTCCTGCCATGTACTCCATTCTTGTTTAATGTTTTTCTTATTGTAGATGTGTCAACAAAAATGTTAGCATGTGCCAGAGATTTCTGTAGGTCTTTAGCTGTCTGTTTAACCGCGTTTTCATAACGCGTTTATGTGTATTTGCGTTTAGAAGCGTTTTTTAAAGATAAGCACAGGAGAACCTCCCAAAATGCCCAGAATGCACTGAAAAGTGGTAAATTATTAACTATTTTAGACTGTTTCAGAGAAAAATAGAGTAGAAGCAGAGACAGCAGTATGTGTTGTGGTGGTTTATGTAATAATTTATTCTAAATATGTAGGGCGGTGTCCTCTCCCTTAAACAAAATATTGCAGTGCCTCCAGCCATTAAGATACGGCAAATATTTAATGAACCAATAATTTGGACACCTTAATAATTTGATCACCACTTAATAATTTACCTTGAATTCTTTTACCAGTATGATTTCATACCATATACACAAAAATTGCCTTTTTGATAAATAAATAAATTTATTTATGTACAAAATTTATATATATATTAATACAAATGCAAAATACTGGTGATGAATATATACTCGTACACACAATCAAAAATATAATATTCTAATTTCTATATTATCAAACAATATGTGATTATCAATTTAAAGGAAATATAAATTTTGAGGGATTAGTGTAACCTTATAGTGCTTCAAATATTATTTCTTATTTTTCGTGGCCATAGAAAAATAAGAAAATCTCTCTGATAAATTGCACCACAAATTAATTAATATGCAATATATAATCTAATACCAATTTCAAACAGTATAGTGATAATTATATATATAATCTTAATATATTCCTAACCACAAAATTCAATGTTATAAGTCTTTAGAAAATTGGAAATATCAAAGAAAATTACAATATTCTAGCACAGTCTCACCACTCCCAAAATTTAACTGAGCATCAGCGTCTCTGGTGGAACTCTCTTCCTTAAAAATGGCAGCTGGAAGTTCTCAGCAAAATGGCCGCAGGTAGCAAGTGAGTATAGTGCAGTATATAGTGGTAGGAGTAGTGAAGAAATAGTTGGAAGATTAAGTTCAGAAGTTATCAAGAAGTAGTAGCAGTCTTTCAGAAGGAGTGAAGTGATTATTAGAAGTCTTGAGGTCTTGAAGTGATCAGGTGAGCAAGTGAGTTCATCAGTTTGAGAGTTTTTGAGTTTAGGTGTTTGGCATTTTTATATCATCCAATTCCATTCTTCCGAAAAGACCTCCCAACAGACTTGATGATTGGACGGTTGAGAAGTTGCGTATCTAGAGATGTTCCTCACCTGTCCACTGGGGACAGTCCGGTATCACAAATGAATTGGTGGTCTTAATGATGACCATCTTTTGATAGAAACAAAATGTCTTTATGTATCAAATATATGTCCTATTCAAGTATAGTTGATTTCACTACAACTTTTGGATAAGGACCATAGAAAGATGTAAATACATTTGGTTTCTCATTTTCCTGATATTTAAACTATTGGAATAGCTTATTTCTTTTGGAAATATAAAATTTACCCCAATTCACAATCAATCTTCTTCTTCATCACTTCAAACTTAGTTGAGTGGTATGCAATACCCAACTTTGTTGAATATATTTTGGTGTGTGGAAATATACCCTTTATAAGATTTCCATTGATATAAACCACATTTTTCTTTATATCTGAAATGACCCAGGTTTCACTTTCTGCTGCATACACAGTTCAAGGCGATGTGACATAGGAAATTTCATCCATTGTTGGGTAATTAGGGTAAATAGACTGGACTGGAGTTAAACCTCAGTATTCAATAGCTATTGTGACATCTCAAGAAGATTTGTTTGGTAATCCACACTTCCCAAGGTTTTGTGAGATAAGACAATGAGGATCTCAGTCTCACGATTGTTCCTTTGGGTCCAGGTGTATATGCTCACCTGCAAACTCAAATAGTGGTGTTTGTCTCTTAACCTCCCTGGCGGTATTCCCGAGTGTAGCTCGGGGTAAAATGTCAGTGCCAAAAGCAGTAACCCCGAGCTACACTCGGGCTTACCATGCGGCGCTGCATAGGGAGTCCCTGCAGAGCTTACCTTGTCCTGCGCTCCCGCGATGTGTCCCCTGCAGCGTCCCCGGCCATCTCCTCCGGCCGATGCCGGCATCCAGCTTCTGTGTTCCGGTCCCTGTGACGTCGGGATGTACGGGCGGCGGCGGTAAATTTGAAAATTTTAAAAAATTTAATTTTTTTCAAAACAAATTTTTCATAGTAAAACATTGCTGTTTCAACCCATTTCACATACATTTTGTCCCGAGTGCTCTGTCCTGTCCCCTGTCTGCATTTTGTCTGTTCTTTCTGCCTGGAAACTGAGAAACGTCCATGGCGTCCAAAAAGTGTCCCTTTAGGTCAAAAGCGGGTTTAGATCAGCTAGAGAACAGCGATAGTAAATCAGAACCACTTGCAGAATTGAGTGATAATGATTCGTGGGGAAATTCGTCATCAGACACTGAAAACGATTTTGCGACTTTGCTCAGCAATGTACGAACTTGGCGCTCTATTTCAAATTTCAGTGTTTTTGGTTTGATTATATTATTGAATTAAATGTATTATTATTATATTATTATTTTTTATGATTATTTATTAAATTATAATTTATGATTTCGTGTTTCAAATTTTATCCTACCCGGGATGTTTACTAGACTCTTGTTCGGACAGATTTCAGTGAGTTATTCCTAAAAATTACAGCCTACAATAAAAAAACTACATATTTCCATGCAAAATAATGGTACCACTTTCAGCACCAAAAATATGGACATAATCAGACCGCTAGGGAGGTTAAACAAGTCTTTTCCACTCGTGTGTGGTACCCTCTTGAAATATCCCTTGAAATTCACTCTAGAATGTTAACCCCTAATAGTCAGCTGGGATTCCCAACTTGGGATAATATAATTTTTTCTAATAAACAGTCCCAAAAGTCATTACAGTGTTGAGATTAGCTTAGGTGTGAGTTGCTCATTAACATTTATTTTGTGTCGAAAGGTGGGAGAGGTCTGAGGTGTGAATTGGTCATTGCAATGGGTGACAAGCATGTTAGGAACATCCTGTGCTCAGTGTTTTGTCCATTTGGGTACCTTGAAAACACTTTGCACGCATTTTTCATGATGAAAAAAGGCTCTGGACAGCATTGGGAACTGGAAGAGTTAAAAAAATATTCCAGACACAGACACTTATAGATGTGATTTGCCGCGTTTACAAGCGTTTTGCATGTGAAACACTGATAAAATGAACTGCTGAATGCAAGTTTTCTGCATTCAAAAAAACGACTGTAAACTCAAATGCCTGTAAACGAAGATGTGTACATGGACACATAGGAAAACATTAGGGAGAGTTCAGGGGCTGCTGAAAAAAACGCTGAACAGCTCCTAAACGTGAGTTTATCAGCTGCAGTGTACATGAGCCCTAAGTGTGGGCACCCGGCTGTGACAGTTTGCGGCTTCACAGCCGGGTGCCCACTGCGCATCCGTGAGTAGCACTGCACCTTGTGAATTGATTGTCCCGTTGTCTTCTGGCACGTGTCCCAGAAGACTATGGGGAGTGAGGGAGGACAACTTCCACTTCCGATCACCTAGCCAAAGTGGGAGTGGGTACCTGTCAAAGTTGGGTACCCGCTCCCTAAAGGTGCCTTCCTCACGGGGAGCGGAGGAACACTACTTGAAGTGGAACTTCCCCTTTTGGGTAGATCTCTGCTTTAACCTCTTGGCGCCGGCCGCACGCAAATGTGCGGCCTCCCGGCGTCTGGGCCTTGACACCGAGCGGCCGCATGTTTGACTGCTTTTAAGAAAAACATATGTGCTGAGAGCGCACGCTGTGCGCGCTCCCAGCACACATGTCCGGTATTCATGGAAAGGTCCCGATCTCCTCTTGCACTCGGGACCTTTCTGGATCATGTGTCCGCCATGACAGTGAATCACAGTGGTCACATGACCCTAAAACCCCGCCCACCTTCTGAAATCCTTAAAGGGCCGGGAGGCGCCGGCGCCAAGGGGTTAAGGATACTTAGGCTGGCCATACATTATACAATTTTCTTGAGAACTTTGCTTTAGATTTACCAAAAACCATATAATATGAGGTCAAACCTAAAGAACGCTTTCAATTGTATCCAATAAGGCAGGCTCCTGCACTACATAGTTGATGCTAAATCTAAAGGAAATTGGGCAGAAATTGAATATAAAATTGTATAGTGTATGGCCAGCTTTAGAGACGTAAAGATATGACTCTGTGATCACTTTTTTGTGGTCACCAGCTGTACCTGTCTCCTCCATCTCCTGAGCTTTATGATTGGGTTTGGAGGCTAGTGATAACAGTAATGGGCAAAGAGTGAAGGAGGAGGGAATGGACAGAGCAAGAGATGATTGACGTCAGAGCCTGCGCATTGCACTCTTGATCATGGTCACAAAGCTCTGCAGTCCTGAATGCCAAATTGGAATAAATGCATTACCGTATTTTCCGGCGTATAAGACGACCCCCTACTTTTCCTGTTAAAATGTAGTGTTTGGGCAATACTCGCCGTATAAGACTACCCCTCTTCCAATGCACACCAGTGGGAAGAATCGTGCCCCATCATTGGCATCAGTGGGAGGAATAGTGTCCCATCATTGGTATCAGTGGGAGGAATAGTGCCCCATCATTGGTGTCAGTGGGAGGAATAGAGCCCCATCATTGGTGTCAGTGGGAGGAATAGTGCCCCATCATTGGTATCAATAGGAGGAATAGTGCCCCATCATTGGTATTAGTGGGAGGAATAGTGCCCCATCATTGGTGTCAGAGCGATGAATCGTGCCCCATCATTGGTGTCAGTGGGAGGAATAGCACCCCATCATTGGTATCAGTGGGAGGAATACCGCCCCATCATTGGTGTCAGTGGGAGGAATAGCGCCCCATCATTGGTGTCAGTGGGAGGAATAGCGCCCCATCATTGGTGTCAGTGGGAGGAATCGTGTCCCATCATTGGTATCAGTGGCAGGAATAGTGCCCCATCATTAGTATCAGTGGGGGAATAGTGCCCCATCTTTGGTGTCAGTGGGAAGAATCATGCCCCATCATTGGTGTCAGTGGGAGGAATAGTGTCCCAACATTGGTGTCAGTGGGAGTAATAGTATCCCATCATTGATGTCAGTGGGGGGTGGAATAGTGCCCCATCATTGGTGTCAGTGGGGGGGGGGAATAGTGCCCCATCGTTGGTGTCAGTGGGGGGAGGAAAAGTGCCCCATCGTTGGTGTCAGTGGGAGGAATAATGCCCCATCATTGGTATCAGTGACACCAATGATGGGGCACTATTCCTCCCACTGACACCAATGACACTCGCTGACCCCTGTTGCAGTATGGTGCTGCTGCAGCCAGCATATGTGGTTGCAGCAGCACCTCTGTACGGCACACTAACCGGCCGCTCCTTCACTCGATTTTCGCGGGGCCGCTCGGCTCCGCCTCCTCGCCGGTGATTGGCCGCCTGTGTGCCTTTCCTGAGCTACAGTTCTGGCGGCCAATCACCGGTGAGGAGGCGCAGCCGCACGAACATCCAGCGGCCGAATTGAATAAAGGAGCAGCCGCGCTTCCTGGACCGGATCGTCGTGAGACCGGAGCCAGGTAAGAAACAGCAGCCCCTGCCCACCCCTGTATTCAGTGTCCCTTCCGTTGGACGGGGGGGGGGGAACCGCGCCGCCCCCCTAAAAAGTGTCAGCATGCCGTATACCAGCGTATAAGACGACCCCCGACTTTTGAGAAGATTTTCAAGGGGTAAAAAGTCGTCTTATACGCTGGAAAATACGGTATTTTATTTTATCCTTATTGGTGCATTTAATCATTTTTTTTAAATGGTGGATTACGCCTTTAGGAAACTTCACAGCAAAGCATTGCAGAAGTGTGTGCGTGCGTGGTGTGCGTGTGCGTGTAATAAATGTGCCTCATAATGGAAGGTGTAGCTGTGTCAAGGAATCAATAAGAAGCAATAGCAGCAAAGGCTGGAGCACCTTCCCCCTCCCCTCTGAAGTGTAAATTACCTCTCGCACAGACAGGCTGCCAGATTTGCTTTCATTTTCATTTTTATGTCCTGCAGCTTGTGATGCTATGAATGCAAAGCCATCTATTATTTATTTATATAGAGTCATCGAGGCGGGCCTGTGCCGGGGATTCTCATTGGATTACAATTTGTCTTTGTTCTGTTTACATCTGTGATCTCGCAGCTCATTTTCAGCCAGCAGCATGCAAATGTTACAGCACCTGGTAGGATGCGCCTGCTTCCAGTACATCTGTATGACATCTGTATGAACTGAAACTGTAAATCTGTTTTTTTTTTAGATTTAAAGAGTAACTGGATCCTTTGAAATAAATAAAAATGGCTGGCTAGCCTGGCGGATACCCAGAATTTTATGCCCTATTATTGTGGTTGCAGCCTCCTTGCTGAAACTGAATCACAAAGCTCTTCAGTGATTGCCACAGACCAGTGCAGAGCTCCGCACCTGCTTTCATCAAATGTGGAGGATGACAGTTGGCTGATATCAAAGTTCTTCTGCTGGCTGTATGTAAAAATTGCAGTTAATTACAGTTAGCGGTTAATTATTTTGACTTTTTCAAAATATTTTTAAATGGCATTATATACTCAAAACAGCATTAAATGATGCTTTATTTATATCGACCTGGAGTTTAGTTTTGATTCATTGCGGGTTTTTTGTAATTTAAAGCCAGACTCCCGGCAGATATAATAAACACAGATAAGTGCAGCTCTGTATTCATTAATATATTATTATTATTATTATTATTATTAAAGCGGTGGTAAACCGCTGCTGGAAAAAAAAACTGGTCTCCCCGCAGAAAAAAGTTATAATGTACAAATATGCACCGCGTACTAGCATATTATGACAGACTTACCTATGACTCTGAGGAAGGGGGTTTATCTCCCGAAACGCGTTAGCTTATCCTTATCAAACGACACAGCATTTGTGTGACTGTTTTTGTGGACCATTTACACTGCTTTTATCTTCGTTGGTTTGTGAGTACACATCCATTTGTCTATTTAATAAACATGTGGTATACCACGGTAATGCACGATGAGAGTGCACCCTTGTCTGCTCTTTTTCACCAGACTTACCTATGAAACAGATCCCTCCAGTGGCGCCCTGTCACTGCTGAAAGGGAATCCATATTCACCCGGTCTTCTTCCGGGTTCGCTGGCTGCGGCCGTTTGATCGGCCGAGCCGCGATGACATCACTCAGGGCATGTACACTGGAGGCACTGTTTATGGCACAGGGCTCTGAAGGAACAGCACGGGTATGCCATTCCTTCAGAGCCCCTGCACCAGTGACATCACCAGCAGCTACACAGGTACATAATCCCTACAAGATACATGTTTAGGAGAACAGTTCCTGTTATTATTATTCCTTATTATAGGCTTACCTGTTGGTACAAAGCAAAAAAGGGAGTTACTCCCACTTTAACCATTTGCCGCCTGCCCTATGGCCGAATGGCGGCCGGCAAATGTTATCAGCGTTCCGGGTGGACGCCATTTGGCGTCCTCCTGCACATGCGCAGATTGCACTCCTGCAGAGCCGCGCAGCGGCGCGATCTGTCACCGGCCGTGTACCTCGGACACAGCAGATGACAGATCTGAGTATCGGCCCCCGTTGCCGGTACCATGTGACCTGCTGTGACCAATCACAGCAGGTCACATGACAGTTGTATACAATGGATGGCTTCTTTCATGCCATCCATTGTATACTAGTGTCTAGCTGTGAATGATCACAGCTAATCACATGGACATGTCATGTGATTAGCTGTGGCCAAATCACAGCTAAGCACAAAAAAAAAACAAACCCTGAATGAATCGATGTCATTCAGGTAAATGCTTGCTTATAGCAAAGTAATTCTTTGCTATATGCAAATTGTGTAAAAAAAAAAAAAAAATACTGATCACTTCATCAAAGTAGTACAATGTTACTAATGTAACTAAAAATAAAAACCCCAGCGATGATTAAATACTACCAAAAGAAATCTCTATTTGTGTGAAGAAAATGATAAAATTTTAGTTTGGGTACAATGTTGTATGACTGCGCAATTGTCATTCAAAGTGTGAGAGCGCTGAAACCTGAAAAATGGCCTGGACAGGAAGGGGGTAAAAGTGCCCGGTATTGAAATGGTTAACAACTAACGGGACAGGTTTATCTCTAGGTGCAGGGATCCTCTAGAGCAGTGGTTCTCAACCTTCCTAATGCCGCGACCCTTTAATACAGATCCTCATGTTGTGGTGACCCCCAACCATAAAATGATTTACCCAGTAATTATAATTCATGAGTGTCGTTTTACCTCCAATACTGCTGCTTTCAACACAGTAGCTGCTTTCTACACAGTAGCTGCTCTTTACCCATCGAAAATATGTGTTTTCTGATGGTCTTATGGGACCCCTGTGAAAGGGTCGTTCGACCCCCAAGGGGTCGCGACCCACAGGTTGAGAACCACTGTTCTAGAGGAAGAAGTGCATGCTCTGGTGGCTCCATTGCGATAGAACACATTGAGCTTAACTGAACTCATACTGAAATTTCTGCCTTGTCTGCTTTGCAGGATCAAGATGGATGGTATTCTGGTGATCACTCTGGACCAACCCTGATGGATGTGGTAAGCAGATCACACCGGATCATCTGGATCTTTTTTTTTAAAGGATTTATTTGTCATCCTGTCTCACAGTTACTTGGCTGTTGAAGCCCAAGTTCAGCGGGACAGAGGAACCTCTAAATCTGTGCTTCCTACGATATTTAAAGCTAGAAAGCCTACTTCTCACAGGGTTTATCATTAGACATAGAAGGCACTTTACTTGGAATGAGTCTTGGGGCTTCCACCCCACGATTTTTACAGTGGGAGGAGTCGTCATCTTTTTGAAGCTGGGTCTAGACCAGCGTTTGTCTCTCATTACTATGGTGGGCTAGGTTTTTGCCCTTTCTGTTTTCTTTCAGAGACAGTTGGCCTCTCCATCCTTGAACAGGGAGTCTTCCGTGTAGCGCCCCCTGTTTTTTCCTCTGTGACTCAGTGGAATCTTAATTTGGTTTTCTCTGCAAGTCCTTTTCTTGGAGTCCATTGAGGGAGAGAGGTTCCACCCCTCAGCATTTATAATCATACTCTCCATACTGCTTGCTAAATAACTGAGGCATGCTAGTAGTTACCCTGGGTTGGCCTACAGATTTTTGGTTTGCCGCTGTTTTATCCTCTTTTAGGCAGCAGTATACCCCAAAGATGAAAGTCTTTCTGTGCCTATCAATGAATTTAAGAAAGGGATTTCAAAATATACCATATGTTCCCTTATGATCAGCTGTCTTCAAACTGCAGCCCATGGGACAAAGATTTCATGTGGTCCTTGGGTGTTCGAGGGGATGACTGGGACCGAGATGTAAGGGGTGACTCTGATGGGGACTCTCGTGCAAGGGGGAACTCTGATGTAAGGGGGACTTTGATGGGGACCCTCTGATGTAAAGGTGGCTCTCAGGGGACTCTGATAGGCTCAAGTTTATTTGGAAATTCTTTGCTTTGGTTTTTTTTTTTGCCTGCAAATATTTTTACAATATACTATGTGGCCTTTGTATTTTAAAGTGGCTGTAAACCCCTATGTACAGTATACCCAGTGACTGGCCTCAGGTGATACAGAGATAAAACAATTCCTCCTACATAGGTTTTACCTGATTATCTGCAGTATTCTCTTCTCTACATCTGTTCAAAGTCCAGAATTTATAAATCTTTCATGAGCATTCAGAGAAAAGGGGACTGAGAGCTTAAGTTACACTCTGCAGAACTAAGTGAGGAGAGCTCTGAGAGCTGATTGGAGCTAAGAGACCCCCACCACACAGCACACAGGAACAGAGCTGAGGCTGTCGATCAGCTGAAGGTCCCTCCCCTGTCACCATTTTTCTCTTGTTGTCAGGAAAACCTGTCAGAAGTCATTCACGCTGATAGCAGAGGAACAAAACTGCAGACAGAAATGACACTTAGTGCCCTTTATTGAGACAAGTACACACTATAGAGCAGTGGTTCTCAACCTTCCTAATGCCGTGACCCTTTAATACAGTTCCTCATGTTGTGACCCCCAACCATAAAATTATTTACCCAGTAATTATAATTCATGAAGTGTCGTTTTACCTCCAATACTGCTGCTTTCAGCACAGTAGCTGCTTTTAACAGAGTAGCTGCTTTCAACACAGCAGCTGCTTTCTACACAGTAGCTGCTCTTTACACATCGTAATTTGTGTTTTCTGATGGTCTTAGGGGACCCCTGTGAAAGGGTCGTTCGACCCCCAAAGGGGTCGTGACCCACAGGTTGAGAACCACTGCTATAGAGGAATATGTTTTTTTCATATTTCATGACTGAGGTTTACAACCACTTTAGTTTTCGGAGACCCCTGATTTTGTCAAACTAAAGTTTGCTATCACTTCTTGTATCAACAGGCAAGCTGTACTTGTGAACACCCTCCAACCTGTGTTAAAGAGCCTCATGTGACTTTATCAGAAACTACTGCAGATGGCAGTGCTGAATGTGCAGATGCTTACCTTGGCCACTGAAGAAGACGGCACATCTAAACTCAATACTGATCATTTCAGACCCCGAGACAGCTCTGGTCCTTCTGAGGGGCTTAACGCCGGCACCATGGCTGCTACCCTAGCATACAGAATGGTAGCAAATGAGAAACAAGAAGATTCCAATAATGATCACACCTACTGCATTGCTCTCTTTACACAAGATGAGCCCCTTCACCACGTAAACCACCATAGTACTCAACCCACTATGGACATTGGCAAAGATTTTCACTGTGACTGTTGTATAATGAGCAGCATTAAGGTAAAACACCTAAAGAATAGGCTAGCTGTATTATTAGCCCAGCAAGAAAAGAAAGAGACTTCCCTGGCTTTTACCCAGACGGATTTCATTGCAGTGACAACACAAGAAAATTTGAACAAGCAGTTGATGTCCAAGTACGAACAGGCCCTGAAAGAGATCCACAAGTGGAAAGTTCATTACGAAACACTTCAGAAACTGAAATGTGAGCCAAGTACCCCACAAACAAAAGAGGCAAACGTCATCAGCAGGAGTGAGGTGGATGAAGTATACCACCAGCTTGCCGCTTGTTGTTCTGCACGGGATCAGTATAAGTCTGAGGTATATTACTGTCTGGACAAGTTAACGGAAATACTTGCATACTGTAGATAAGCCTTTCGCAGCCAGAGTTGCAAGGAAGCCTAGGGTTCCTCCAAGGGTGGCTAAGGGTTTCTTAAAGTGTTACTAAACCCCGGACCCTGCATTTACTATATCTGGTCTCCCACAGTACACACAACATGGAAATGCAATCATTTTAGTAAATATAAACTGTGAAATACCTTTTCTCATCAGCAGATTATAGCAGTCTTGTGACCTCTATCAGTGTCCAGCCGAGCACTAGATAAAGATGTAGAAGTTTTCATTTTGCTCTGACTGTCCTATGAGACTGCATAACCCTATATAGTCTTGTGACTTCTATCAGTGTCCAGCAGAGCACTGATTAAAGCTTGTAGGAGGAGTTTTCATTTTGCTCTAGGAGGATGCAGAACCCCTGACCTCTGTCTGGACAGTGCTGATTGGCCCTCTGCTGATCACATGCACTCTCCCAAGAAAACAAAAACTCTCTAGCAATACACACCAAACTGAGTATGTGCAGAGTGTCTCCAAACAATAGGTCTTTTCAAGAGCTAAGAGGAGGACACTGGAAGAAGGGGAGGATAAGAGAAGGGAGGATCAAAGAGCCTTTTTACACAATGCAGAGGATTAACCCCTTAGGTTCCACAGTGAGTATAACAAGCATGTTCTACTGTATATACAGTAGATTGATTTTACTGTTGTGGGTTTAGTAACACTTTAAATAATGTACAGTTGCCTGTTAATTAAGCAACCTCTAACACTAATGATCTTTTTAGATATCTGGAAGAAGCATTCTTCCCATTGAAAGGGGGCTTTTTCCATTGATCAACAATATAGGGGATTTTCTCCCACTGATCACCAATGTAAGGGGATCATTTTCAGACTGAGCACCAATATAGGGGGTCTTTCTCCACTCACTGCTATTGAGGCATTATAATTTAATGCAAGGTTTCTCAGCTAAGGTTCCATGGAACCCTGGGATTCCTCCAGCAGTTGCTAGGAGTTCCTTGTGCAATGAGCAATTTCTTCCTCTCAGATAAATTTCCGCTGACACCATTGATCTATTTTTGGTATCTAAGAGGTAATTTTACCTATCGGTCATAAATGTAAGAAACATTCTGCCCATGGACCAGCACACTAATGTATCACGAGATGTAGATATAGTAATTTTTATCAGGGGTTCCCTGAGTCCACAAAGGCTTTGCAAGGGTTCCTCTGTGTGGGATAGGCTCCTCTAATGCAAGGCCCCTTTCACACAACTGTCCATTCACCCCTATGGATCGGCAGATGTACATGGACTTGTGTCCATTTTCACCTGCCTACCTCTGATCCTGTACACTAAAAACAAACAGAGGGAGATCCATTGTCCTCCATATAGGCAGATTGGTAGTGGGGTGTAAACAGACAATGAAGTCTGTTTACACCCGGCCACTCATAGAGCAGAGCGGGCCCTGTCTGTGTCCGCTGTGCATAAACTGAGTGGACACGGACCTCTCATCCGCCCGCTCTGCTCAGACCAGCAGGGTATGAGCAAATAGAGCCCATGCTGATCAAAACGGAAGGCGCCTGTGTGAAAGAAGCCTGGGGGGGGGGGGCACCTTTTCCCTCATTATCAGTGCAAGCGGGCAATAATCCTCTGACTACCAATGTAAGGTAAATGTCAATGGGGAACATTTATTAATTATGTTGCATGACAATGCAAAGCTAAAAAGGAACAGCAAGATGCGTGATGACACAGATTTGATACAAGGTTATAGCCTAAATCATAAATTCCTCCTTTTCTTGTGCCAGCAGCTAAATGAAACCAGACCCTGACCACACATTATGTGTCTGTTTAGAGTGAAAATCTGTCTCATCTTCAATTAAAAACATGTCTTAAAGTGGCATTGACATCTTCCCGACCGCCCTATAGCTGAAATACTGCTACAGGGCACTACAAGTGCGGAAAATCATCTATTTATACGTGATTTCGCATTTCCGGGTAGGGGGCATGTGCGAGCCGCGCGTGCGCCCTACCGCGCCGCCATTTGTGGCCGCAGATGTCAATCACCGGGTCTCAGCCGGTGATTACTCGCCAGTGTACGGTGATTACCGAGGATCTCCGATGGGGAGGAGGACTGTTTTGTTTACTAACAGTTCTCCTCCCTGTCAGCTCGGGCACACTGGTTTGGATGGCTGTGTACAGCACAGCCATCTAAAGGAGTGTGCTTACAGTGAAGCACACTGACACGGCCCCCTAGTAAAACACTCCCTGCACACAGTTAACCCTTTGATCGCCCCTTATGTTAACCTTTTCCTGCCCAGTGCCATTAGTACAGCGTCAGTGTTTTTTTTTAGCACTGATCACTGTATTGGTGTCACTGGGGATGTCAGTGACACCACGTCAGTTCACCCCAGTGTCAGAATTTCCGCAGCAGTCCTGCTATAAGTCGCTAATCACTGCCATTACTAATATTAAAAATAAATAAATTCCAGTATCTATACCACCATTTGTAAACTCTATAACTTTCACGTAAACCAAGTAATTTACACGTATTGGGATTTTTTTTAGCAAAGACATGTAGCAGAATACGTTTTGGCCTAAATTTGTGCCGAAATTTGATTTTTAAATTTTTTTTACTGGACATGTTTAATGGCAAAAAGTAAAAAATATTGTTATCCTCAGGAGGGCACATGGTTAAATACGATTTCTGTAAAAAAAAATTAAAAATTTTATCAGGACATGTAGATTGTCATGAGGGACAAGTAGATTGGGACACCGATTTAGACCCTGCACAAGTAGTTTTTTCAAAACTTTCCACACCCCTGTATAGGTACGCTTTATTAAAAGATGACTGACATCCCAAGATTCCCCCCCAACCAAGACACTCACCCTAGGTTCACATCTGTGTGGGTGGTGCCGCTGCGGCTCCGCATCAAAATCCGTGCAGCCGCACTCCTCGCACAGAGAAAATGCAGACCCGCAGGCGGGTGCCATTAATTCTAATGGCATGCCGCCCGCACTGGAAAACGCAACCATACTGGGAACGGAGGTTCCAGTGCAGGCAGCGCTTTCCAAAGAAGTGCAGGGACTTCTTCCCTGCATGTCACAGGCACGGGAGTCCATTCAAATGAATGGGCTCTCGTGCCCGCAGAAAACGCAGCCCGCCCGGTCACATATATGTGAACCGGGGGTCAATATGCAGCTTCTGGCTTCCAGGATTTTGCTCTGGAAAGGCTCCCCCATCCTGCCGTGCAGTTTACCATGCCAGTAGCCCTGCAGAGGGTATGTAGCAGAGCTCCATCTTCAGAGCTGGAAGCCAGTCTTTACGTTTTGGATATTTAAGAATACAGGACCTTCTTTGTGTCTATTTTTTTTATTTCAGTTTATGAAAATTTTAAACTTTGCAACTGTGGCTACACGACAGACTAGTAGCAGGAATTACAGCAGTATCTTAGCAAAGGCTGATTGTGCACAGCTGCCTTTCTCAACCTATTTAATATGAAACAACTATTGATCTAACATTTAGGTCTCAAGAAACCCCTGTCAATAATAACTTTATTCACAGCTCAGGGCACGTTAGCACGTTAGCTTCCCACATCAGTGGGAAGAATGCCACTTACTTGATGGCCAACAGGAAAGTGTCCCCCTTACAGATAGCTGAAAAGATCATTGGTGTCAGCGGTAACTTCCCAGAGAGGCCAAAAATTGCTCAGTGCTCAAGGAACCCCTATTAACTTCTGGAGGAGCCCTTGTCGAGAAAGGCTAGTGTATAGGTAAATTAGCTTTACATAAACTTGAGCTACAAATTTGTTAAGTTTAAAAGTGCAGTGCAATTATCAATCAAATTATATCCACTAGAAATTTATAGAGAACAAGATTACCAACCATATACCATATATGTCCTCAATATCCACACATAAATATTATGACTGCACCAAACTGCAACACAATCCCAAACAAAGAAAAATGTGTAGGTATGTATATATACAGTTGTGTTAAAAATAATAGCAGTGTGTTGAAAAAAGTGAATAAAGCTCAAAATCCTTCTAATAGCTTTTATTTCCCTACACACAAATGCATTGGGAACACGACACATTCTATTCCAAATCAAAACATGAAGAAACATTTATCAAATTTGTGTTGTTCCTCTAAAGAAAATTGAAGAATTGTGAATATTAGACTGTTCAAAAAAATAGCAGTGTTTGTATTCTTCTTTACAAACTCAAACATTCTCTATATAAACTGAAAAATGTTTGAAGATTTTGCTTTCCTTTGAATCACTTAATGAATATTTGGTTGTAGTCGCACTGTTTCTGAGAACTGCTGTACATCTGTGTTGCATGGAGTCACCCAACTTCTGGCCCCTGTGATCAGGTATTCCAGCCCAGGATGATTGGACTACATTCCACAGTTCTTCTCTATTTCTTGGTTTTGTCTCAGAAACTGCATTTTTGATGTCACCCCACAAGTTTTCTATTTGATTAAGATCCGGGATTGGGCTGGCCACTCCATAACGTCAATCTGGTTGGTCTGGAACCAAGATGTTGCACGTTTACTGGTGTGTTTGGGGTCGTTGTCTTGTTGGAACACCCATTTCAAGGGCATTTCCTCCTCAGCATAAGGCAGCACGACCTCTTCAAGTATTCTGATGTATTCAAACTGATCCATGATCCCTGGTATGCGATAAATAGGCCCAACACCGTAGTATGAGAAACATCCCCATATCATGATGCTTGCACCACCATGCTTCACTGTCTTCACAGGGTACTGTGGCTTGAATTCAGTGTTTGGGGGTCGTCTGACAAACTGTCTCCGCCCACTAGACCCAAAAAGAACAATCTTACTTTCATCAGTCCACAAAATGTTGCGCCATTTCTCTTTAGGCCAGTCAATGTGCTCTTTGGCAAATTGTAACCTCTTCAGCACACGTCTTTTTTTCAACAGTGGGACTTTGCGGGGGCTTCTTGCAGATAGCTTGGCTTCACATAGGCGTCTTCTAATTGTAACAGTACTCACAGGGAACTTTACACCTTCTTTCATCTTCCTGGAGCTGATTGTTGGCTGAGTCCTTGCCATTTTGGCTATTCTTCTATCCATATGAATGGTAGTTT